>NW_008668811.1:11161-32937 GCF_000695815.1 Acanthisitta chloris
AGTGTGGTCAGCAGGACCAGGGAGGTGATTCTGTCCCTGTACCCGGTGCTGGTGAGGCCACACCTTGAGTACTGTGTGCAGTTCTGGACCCCTCAGTTCAGGAAGGATATTGAAGTGCTGGAGCAGGTCCAGAGAAGAGCCATGAGGCTGGTGAAAGGACTTGAGCACAAATTCTATGAGGAAAGGCTAAGGGAGTTGGGATTGTTTATCCTGGAGAAGAGGAGGCTCAGGGGAGATCTTATTGCTCTCTACAACTCCCTGAAAGGAGGTTGTAGTCAGGTGAGGGTTGGTCTCTTCTCCCAGGCAACTAGCAGTAGGACAAGAGGGCACAGATTCAAGCTCTGCCAGGGCAGGTTTAGGTTGGATGTTAGGAAGAGATTTTTTTGGACTCAGTGATCTTGGAGGTCTTTTCCAACCAGGTTAATTCTGTGATTCTAAGTGCTTGAAGTGCATCATATTCTTATGCAAGGTAGTCTTATTTACTGTCTTTTTTTCTCTTTACACAGGATGACTGTCTTGTGAAAGTATGGTACAACACAGAGAGTTGGCGATCAGCTGTAACACCACCTGGTGCCAGTCCAGAAAACCCAGCAAAAGAAGTTGATTTTTCATTTGTTTATTTGGCTCATCCTCGATCAGTAAATGCATTTTCATGGAGGAAGACCAGTAAATTCATGCCACGGTTAGTAGTTCTAGCAACATGAGCGAAAAAACTGCACGTTGCGGTGTTCCTGCAGTCACACAAATTGTAAATTTTACTTCAGTTATTAATTGAATGTGCATGCCTTGTGTACTGTTTGTGTGTGTTCTTGAGAGGATGCTAAGCATTCTCTTACCTGGGGAAAAAAATTGAAAGTTTGAAGGAGAGTCCCACAGGCTGACTTAGAGATTGAACTAAATACAAAATCAGCTCTTGCAAAATTAAGTATCTTGCATCTTTTTGATTGCACTGTTTTAAATGATCATTACTGCGTTTAATTTCAGCTTCTTTCTTTCTGTCCTGATGGCATCAGATCACTTCAAAAGACCTGTGACTTTAAGTGCTCTTTCACAAACATTCAAATATTTTCATGTCTTTTAGTTTATTTCTCTATCTAGTACAGAACTAGACCTCTGTCAGAAACAGTATCTGGGAATTGAATTAAAATAATAATTTGGAACTGATATCCTTAGTTTGTGGGATTTTTTAGGTGTGTGTTCTGCTGATTTCAAAATGACGTGTCTCTAGTTTTCACCAGGAATTGCAATCTCAAACTGAAGTGCCGATAGCAATTTTGTGCCCTGCAACCATATTTTCGCTGTATTGGTCCAAATAATTGCCAATTGCATTTGGATCTCTTTATGTGGAGTAGATTTATGCTGTCTTTTATTCCAGCTTTTAAGTAGAAGACTCTTTGTAAATCCATTACTAGAGTTCTTAAATCACTTCTGAAAATCCACCTGCTTCATGATCCCTGAGGGAGTTTGCTGCTGGGCAGTCTGGTCAGATGATCCATACAGCTTTCTGACAGTCTTAGTTAGAACTAAATTGTGAATTTATATGAACTGGAAACTTCATGATCTGCATATTTTTTCCAGTATCTAGGCTAAGTTAATTTGATTTTTTTGATAGATATGTTCCACAAGTTGATTTGGATAAATAGTAATTAAGAAGAGTTTAAAGCTTCAAATTGTCTGTTATATTCCTCGTATTCCCTTGGTTTCTCTGTTTTGGATATATAATTTTGTAAGTGCTAGCAGTAAGATCTGGAATTGAGAGCAGGTATTCATAATATTAGATTTTTTTCTGTGAAGAACTTGAAAAGAAAAAACATAAATTTTGCTATTCCCGGTATTCTTTAAATTCTTTATTCTAATTCTTTAAATGGAAATCCATGATTTGCTGTTGCACAGTTGTGTGATGACTTTTGAGGTAGTTTATATTCAAATACTTGCACAGATAGGAAAGCCCTTCATATTGTTTTCCTAAGAATATATTGTGGATTTTTTCTTTCCTTAGTATCTTTAAGTTACTTGGTGCAATTCCAAAAACTGATACTGTAAAACTGTTTGGAACTGTTGGTTTAATTTGGTGCTATGTAATAGTAAGCAGCTTCTTCATGCCTTGAATTTTCTCTCATTAGTGGTGCTGTCTGCAATGTACTCCTGACTTGCTGTAAGGATAATGTGTGTCGTCTCTGGGCAGAGACTTTGTTACCCAATGACAGTCTGTTGTATGGCGGAGGATACACCAATTGGAGTGAAGCAGTAAACTTCACCAATAACTTCAAGAGAAATATTTCAAGTAAAGAAAAAGTGCAGAGTGCTTTAGAGGTAAGAATTTGAACAATGAGAATAAACACATGTACAAACATGTAATTTTAGACAGGTTTGTAGTAACTCGAAGTGTGTTTTAATCCGAAATTCTTTATACCAGAGATGTGCATAAGATCTTCTTTGGGAAGGCTAGGCTGACAGCTCTCCTACTGAGCTTCTCGCATTAGAAGACACACTGTTCTAAAGTCACAACCGCCTATTTTGGTCCCGTGAGTGAAGAAAAATGCTTTGCATTATCTAGTTCAAAGGGCTAGGAACAGTATGAAGCTCATACTGTATATAGGTTATGTGAAACCCTGTAGTGGCGCTGCCTTAAAATGTATGGTAGGGGCTCACTCGATACCTCTGAAGATGTGGGGTGTCCTCTGATGCCTGCAACTGGAACAATAGTGATAGTATAGAGGAAAGAAAAATAGCCTGCTGTTGCCTTTCTGCTGTAGCCCTCAAGTAGAGCAGAGTGCTCGTAAGGTTTAAGGGAAGTGATCCATATGAGATCGTGTTTTCTAACCAATGGGAATCGGGGAGGTGGTCTCCTCCAAAGCTGTGTAGAGTGCATGTGGGCTTTGCGTTTTTACCGTATAGCATACATGAAAAATATGACAGGCTGAAAGGCACACCAGAGCAAAGAAAATAGTCAAAGAGGGGAAAGAGACAAGGAATTCAAGCAAGTTCTGTGTTCCTGTTGAAAATAAGAGGCTGCGTTAGGGATCAGAAGCAACAATTATTTAAGAATCAAGAGAGCGCTGTTTCACATGAGCATGCTAAGATGGAATGCGCAGCAAGTGAAAAGGAATGCCAAGAGTGTAATACCATCCTTAATACAAATCATGTACCTTTGTGTTCTTAGATATCTGCAGCACAATGGGCTTGAACTGTATAAATCAGTCTTAAAAACTGAGTATTATTTTTCCCTTGGAAAAATATATTTGCATAAAGGAGGAAGACTTTAAAACTTATTGGGCCCTTATGAGGGGAGTTGAAGTGCTGATCTAATTAGGTCCAAAGTGCAGATCCCATTTTTCAGTCTCTGAAATAAGATTACGCAGATTTGCAGCTTTGTTTGTTCAGAACCCTGAATAAGCGTGATACGCATCTATAAAACACAATAGTATTTTCTATTTAAGGATAAAAATTTTATGGACGTTGTCTGCACACTGAAATATGAAGCAGTTGCTATGTCGAGGTACTTCAAGGGCCTTCATAAATAAATCTGAAGGCATTGGTATTGTTCACAACCAGAACAGTGTAATTTTGCAAGAAACTTTACTGATGCTTTAAAGTAGCTTTTAAACTGAAAAATAGCATTCATTATTGCTTAGAAAACCACTTACGAATGAAATCCGCATTTTCTTTTTGAAAGGAATTAAAATGACACCTTATTCTTCATGCAGTTAAACCTCAGGCACTTTCGACGAGGAAGGAGGAGGTCAGGTGCAGTTTTAGCACATACTGGATACGCTCCACATCAGCAAGATCCGCATGAAGTTCACAGGAGCGTTCCTCCTCATGCAAATGCCCTTTGTCACTTCCATATTGCTGCCAGTATCAATCCAGCCACAGGTAAGCAATGTGGTAAATCCTTGCTACAAAGCGAACTAGGATTTCTGTTACATATATGTTCTCTATGGAAGCTTAACAGATGTATTTGTTCGTGCAAAATTCCTAGTATGTTGGTTTCATTTATGTGTGAAAGAACCTTCTGCAGTAATGAAATTACTTGAATGAATTTCCTTCTCAGTATTCCTGTCTTTTCATTTTGCTTATCTTTTAACTGAGATTCATAGTGGTCTAAGATGGAGAAAGCTAAGTATTTGTAACTGGTGTTAAAATTTATTGTGAATTGTGTATGATACTGGGAACAGACTGATAAAATATTTGAAGAATAATTGTGATAAATATAATATCTTACTGTTATCCATTATTGAAACTAGTTCTCTTACAGCAACAAAATCCTTGAGACTTTCTATACTCGAGTGTTTCTTCAGGTGATATTCACCGTGGATGGAGTTCAGTGAAAGGAATAAATAGTGATTAGTAGGACAAAATTCTCTAGGCAGATTCAGAAAAAGTGATTGATTCCTAAGACCTTAGCAGGTTTCTGGAATGAGTGATTTGTGATTGATGAAGTAAATAGAGAGAGATTCACTGAGGATAATACGCAGAGCTGAGTATCCTTTAGAAGCAGATAGTTTTGAGGTAGAATAATGGGGGAAAAAAACGGAGTTCTTTAGTGATTTTTGATAATTACTCAAAGTACATAGATTTATAATCTAATCTGACAACTCATCTTCCTAGTACACCTTAGTCATGTTTACTGTAGCTTTGTCTTCTGAAGAGGAATCAACAGAATTCTTCCTTCCAAGTTCTGTTCCTTGCTATATGTATTACAGTATTTTTGAGACGGACATTGGCTGGTTTAGGAAGACAGACTTTATTTCTTAAATAATCTGTGCTCTTCTTGCCCCTTTCCCCTGGTGCATCTCCTCCCCACAACAAAATTGCTGGTCGTTCTGGTGCTTCTTTCTTTTATCTGTGTGCTCTCAGTTACAGTTTTCTTTGGCTGGACTAGAGGTTTGGCAATTCAAAGCCATCATTGACTTTGAAAACAACAGGCTTTGAGTGAAATGTATTTTGTCTTCCAGGACATGGAATTTAAATAATGCTGTGTAGATAGGGAGTGGTAGGAGATGGGAATATATATGGAGAATTGTAGGTGGGGATTATATGCAGATTGAGTTTTTAACAGCTTTTTTGCCATGCTTAATTCAGATGATGGTACTCTGCAGCAGCCTGATCCTTTCTTCTGTCACTCCCTTTGTGATTGCTGTTCTATTTTTCACAGCAACATAGTGATAGCATGGGGTAAAATGTTTTAAAATTGTGGTATTTAAAGTAGGCCTCAGTGACAAATATGAATATTATACTTAGTAGAGCGAATTGTGGTAGTTAAAGTAAGCTTTAGTAATAAAGATGAATATTACCCATCTGCATGTCTCTGCCTGATTAATAGGTGACACAGATGAATATTATACTTAATGGAGCGATGTGAACTTATACTTGTGTACCCACCTGCATGTATCTGCCTGATTAATGGATCGTTATCTGCCTGATTAATAGATCATTATGATGGGATCATGAAACTGTGCTTGGGGAGGATTGTAACAATGATCAAAGGGAACTTGAAGTTATTCCTAGGGAGGATTATAACAATAATCAAAAGAACCTCAGACCCATGCTTGGGTGAAATTAATAACATATGATTAAGTGAAGAAAAGAGTATAAAGATGTATCCATCTCAGATCCACGTTGGAGTCAGATTTGGGTTTGTACCCCGACTCCCAGAGCTCTTCAATAAAAGCACCCATATAATCATTCAGTGATTATGTGTTTTCTATGCTAACAATAGGGCACAAAGTACCATCAGAGGGTGAGGTGAAATAACAACAGAACCTATCAGAATCAGAAATCATGGCTATTTGGAATGGTGTTACAGAAGGCATCATCTAGTCACTGTACTAATTTTTGCTAGTAGTGTAAGCCCGTGGTCTTTGATTGTAGTGTGTATGTACTGCAGCATTTATTGCGTAGTAAATGTTGGGAAATTATGCATAAGTTACTTGGTTTGTACTGAGCTGTGCTATCAAAGGACAAGGTCGATTCACCTGTATAGCCACTGTTACATCAAGAAGATAGAACATTGCAGGGCCATACCTGTAATCCTCATCTAAGCATACCAAAGAACTTCCCTTCGGAACATCTCTTGTGGTGGCAATCAAGCAATTTAGTGCTGAAAACAGATGATGTTGGGGAAAGGAATAGCAAGTGGCAATCTACTTAGCATATTTTTTTTCCGGCAAAAGGAATAGCATATTTTTTTCATTGCAGAGTTTTTCTAAAATTATTTTTCGACCACACTATTTAGTTTTCAAAAATGTCAACATCTTTTTCTGGTAGATATTCCTCTACTCCCTTCTATCACATCTCTGAGTCTTGGTGAAAATGAAGAAAAAAGTGGACCTTTTGTTGTGCACTGGCTAAACAATAAAGAACTTCATTTTACCTTATCTATGGAAGTGTTTTTGCAACAACTTAAAAGGAGTTTTGAACATCATTCTCTGGAGACTAACAGTGAGGAATCTAATCAATTGGATGGCAGATCAGAAGAAGGTAAAAGTCATATAGACATATGTCATATAGACAAATGGCTTCCATTTTATAAAGTAATTTGTAATCGTCCTTCAGGTGAAGTAAAAAGTGGGCAGCTTGACATGTAAGGATAAAAGCAGATTACAGTAGCATTTCTATGCATTTACTTCCCTTACACTGAAATTACCTAAGTGCCTTTAAAAAAACTGTATCTAGACATTCTGACTTTATGATTGTTCCAGACATTGAGTTGTATATGCAAAACACTGTATTATTTACTTAGGCTTACCTGGAGGGCTTTGCATAAAAGTGTATATTAAGGAAGCAAGTGCAACCTTAGAATTAACTTTCTTCTGTAAATTATTATTATACACCTAATTTAAATACTTTTGTTCTATAACATAATGCAGTTAATTAATTTAAATATATACAGTTTGGATATTATTGCTTTTGTTCTGCCTATGCATGAAAAAATTTGTATAAAATGGGGTAAAGTATTTCATATTAAGGTGCAAGATAAGCTATTTTGTTTTGTTAGGCACTGAAGTCCACCAGAGGATTTCTGGTTGTAAGTTTCAGTGTTTTAAATTAGTTCTCATATGAATGACATATAAAAGGCCTGAAGGGTGCTCCAATGCCTGAATAACACTGCTTGTTATACTTCTGATTTTGAATGTTGTATGTGTCTATATATATATATATACACACACATATGTATATCTGTGTTCTAGAAGTTGATGAAAAAGAAGATGAACAAAAACGAAACCAAGAAAAGGAACTGGGTGATGAGAAAGCTACTCCAAATTCAAGCCTTGTTCCTTTATCTTCTGCTATTATTGATCATGAAATTGAAGTTCTGCTTTCTGAATGGAGTAAAAATGCTGACATGCTATTCAGTATACATCCTATGGATGGTTCACTGCTAGTGTGGCACGTGGACTGGCTAGACGAATACCAGCCTGGCATGTTTCGCCAGGTGCAGGTACTTTATTTCTTCTGTATTCTGCATTGTTATTCAGTGAGAAGTATGATGAGAAAATAACTTTATTCTTCCTTTCTAAAAATTCCAGGTGTCATTTGTCTCAAGAATTCCTGTTGCATTTCCAACAGGTGATGCAAACTCTCTTTGCAGAAGTATAGTGATGTATGCTTGTACCAAAAATGTTGACTTGGCTATTCAACAAGGCAAACAAAAACCTCCTGGCCTTACACGGTCTTCATCTATGCTTATCTCTTCTGGACACAGTAAATCAATCAACAGTTTAAAACTGAGTATCTTCACACCTAATGTTATGATGATTTCCAAGCATGCAGATGGCTCTTTGAACCAGTGGCTAGTGAGTTTTGCTGAGGAGTCTGCTTTTTCAACTGTACTCAGCATTTCACATAAATCCCGATACTGTGGTCACCGTTTTCATCTTAATGACTTGGCTTGCCACTCAGTATTACCACTGCTGCTTACAACTTCACATCACAATGCTCTGATTTCACCAGATGTTGAGAATGCATTACAGACAAATGATTCTTTAAAATCTCAGGAGTCACCACTAAGACTTCAGAGTAGAGGCAATGCAAACGTGACATCCCAGGATCCCAACGCAGTTTACAGTGAACTTATTCTTTGGAGAGTAGATCCTGTTGGGCCATTGTCCTTTTCTGGTGGAGTTTCTGAACTTGCTCGGATCAATTCTCTTCACATTTCAGCTTTTTCTAATGTCGCATGGCTGCCCACCCTTATACCCAGCTATTGCCTTGGTGAGTTTCATTTCCTGACTTGTGATGTGTTCTAGATTGAAGGTAATAAAACCTAATAATGCTCTTATTATTATACTTGAATGTGTTGGAAAAAGTGTTAAGCATGGGTCCTCTGTCACAAATTTTCAAGCTGCTTGGAAATCCATTATTCCTGTGTGATGAGTTGCTGTGTTCTTCTGACTTCTTTGATGTATTTGATATTCTAGGAGCTTATGCAGCAAAGTTCTTATGTACTAGGGCATACTTCAGAGCATGTTGAAGACTTAAAAGCTGAGGTGATTTAGCACTATTTTGCAAATGAGATTCTAATTTCCTTTCATGTACTTGATTTGGTTGCTGAGTGCAGCGTTAAATAAACTTTGTGGTTCTTGCTTGTCAACAGCAGTTAACAAGGTATTTTTTATGCTAAATTGTTTTCTATCATAACTTCAAAATTGCTTCTTGTCAAAAAGAAAAAGGAAGCAAGTCAGTGTTTGAATATTTGAGTGCTTTTTGCATTTTTGCTTTTCAGGTGCATACTGTAATTCTCCAAGTGCCTGCTTTGTAGCTAGTGATGGACAGCATTTGAGATTATATCAAGCTGTAATAGATGCTAAGAAACTTCTGTGTGAACTCTCCAATCCAGAAATTTCTGTAAGTGAGAAGCCATCTCAAGTTTTTGCATGTTGTAATTTCAGTCAATCTCACTAGGCTCAGACTGTTTGGTATAACTGACTGAGCTGGTTTCTGAGGATTTCACAGATGATTCTCCTTGTAATAACAGATAGGGTAAAGCTTTTTTTAACCATACTGTATTTCATTTAGTCTCAAACTCTGCATGTTGAGGCAGGCCAATGTTTGATTGGGACATACCTCTGAAAACTTGCACTACAAGGAATAATAACTGTGTGTGTGCATTGCCATCCTAAGAAGTTGAGATGACAGTGCAGCTTGGAGAAAGGACAATAAATTGCTGAATGTGGGGCTTTCAGGGTGTTCTTGTCACCTTTCATCCATCAGAACCAAATGTATTCTTGATAAAACTTGTGAATGTTTCCTGTGTTCCTGGTGAATCACAACCAGTGTGTATTTCATTTAATGCTTTAGTTAATGTTTGTGTAGTGATGTTGCACATACCGAGCAGGCTGTGCCACAGGAATCCACAAAACTGTGTTAACCAGACCACCCCCTGATTCTTTTTGAACAGAAATATGTTGGTGAAGTTTTTAACATCATAAGTCAGCAGTCTACGGCTCGCCCGGGATGTATCATTGAACTGGACGCTATCACAGAGCTTGTAAGATCTTTTTCTGTACCTGTTTGTTGCCATAATTAGCTTTTAAAAAAGTGTTAATGATGAAGGCAATACCTGTAGCTCTCTGTCAGGTAATGATGAAGTACTTAGAGACTGTTGTGACACATACTTGTTCTTGTTTGCAGTAGTACCGGTAAATTGAAAGAATATGAGTAAGGAAGGCACATTTTCATAAGAAATCTTTCATTGATATGTACAACTTAGCAAGCCAAAAGCTACCATGTTAGAGGGCAATCCTTAACAGTACACTCTTGTGTGTGTTCTCTTCTTGTGTGTTTTTACTTTCTTAGCATGGCCGGAAAACACAGTTACTCCATGTTTTTCAAGAAGACTTCATTTTAAATAACCAGGAGAAGGAAGTAACTCCAAAGAAGAACAATTTATCAGACTCTGGTAAAGAATTCTGTTTCATAGAACATTGAAGACAGTGTTATATTTTTCATTTCACAGAAGAAAAGGAACTTGTTACGTAGCTTTTAGCATTTTAAGGTCAAATACTTTACTTTGAAATCTTCAGAAGAAAATCTGATTTAATGAAACTCATGGGTGTTTTGCTACCTGTGCGCTGTGTGCAACAAAATTTTAGATGAAGTGGTTTAAATCATGAGGTACCTATGATGTACTGAATTAAGCAGACCCTTGCTGATGCCTGTCTTGCATGAAGGGGGAAAGGTTTAAATGTAGAGCCTGTAGTTGTGGGGTTTGACAGACAAATCTTACTGTATCCTTTCATGGTGGATGTTCATCTTTTACATCAACTAAGTAATGTTCTTCAAGACTTATGTGGTATAATAAATGGCAGAGCAAACAATTCCCCCTTACTGCAATACTAGAAGTAGTATGTGTATTTATGGGTCTTTTGGCAGATCTGAATTGCCCTGGAATAAATGATAAGTTTTCCTTGTTGGAGTGGATCAGTGATTCTGTTATATATGCTTCACAATTTGGTTTTGTTCTGTTCCAGTAAAATAGTGTGGGGGAAAAAAAGGGTCAGATTAAAGTTTGTGATACCAGGTCAACTGCAGTAGTAATGGGAATCCTGAATGAAAGGAAGCAAAGCTGTGGAAAAGTGTCAGAGGGACCTAGGGGCATACCAACTGAACTGTATAAACATAGTAATCAGCTGTGACTTGTCTGTTTCTACCTGACAGAGAATTGGAGTAGTGGAAGATAATCTATGAAACATCTACCCAACCCTTGGTAGGGTTAAAAAATGCAAATGAGGTGTTGAAAATTAGGAACAAAGTAGTGAGCAAAAAACTGTTTGCTCTACAGTGTAATTGTATGTTTGCATCTTGAGTATGGTCTATAGAAAGGACTTGAAAAGTATGGGAGGTATTTGATCTATTTGTATCTCTTGTGCGTTCCATACGGTTAGTAGGTCCAGACTATGTAGCTGGCCTGGCTGGGTTGTGATCGGTGAGCCTAGTCATTAAACCAAGCTGTGACTTTCACCAATGTGGAGTGGCATTTCTTCTCTAGATATAACTTGTATACTTTTTGTACATGAAGGCTAAACTTCTGTCTAGCTCACTGCCTTAATTGTTACAGTTGCCACTAACAGATATTGAAGAAACTGTAAGAGACAAATATGTAAAAAGGCAAAGGTGTAGACCTGAGAGTACATTCTGGGATTTAACTTTCAACAGAGAAAATTCAGGCAAATATGTTATAATCTCTAAAAGAAAACACTGACAATTTTACATGAGTGTGCATGTAATTGTAGTAGCTGTTGGTTGTGATACGATACTGAGAAAACTAATGTAAGAGTTGGATATAGTGAGACCACTGCATTTCAGTATTAGTTCAGGTAGCTTAATATGATTGTTTGCTGGCCAGCAAAATTTAGTTCTGCTTTCAGGTGTATAACCCCTAAGATCTTCCTCTTCTCAATTTCATCAGGAAACCAGCAGAATGGATTCTCTGAAAAATTCTACTTGATAGTAATAGAGTATACTCAAAGCCATTCATTACTACATATGTGGCATTTGCATTTGAAGTCAATTCCTGTCTCAATAGGTAAGCCCTCTTTCTTGTAGTTTTCTTTAAAACAAAAAAGTCACTGTCTAGTGGATATATCTGCTGTATTCTAAATTGTTTCATACTTTTGAAAAGAATTTGCAGTTGATTAGAAGCTTTTATCACAACCGTTTCTTTCTTGGTTTCTTAATCTTAAGATTGCTGAAGCTTTTGAGTTCAGCCTGAGCCCAGAGTTAGGTAATTTTTGCACGCTCTAAGGACAACTGGTTTTAATACAGTCTAATAGTTAAGATGTTTTGCTTCTCAGAAGTTTTTGTTCTGCAATTTTTGAGTTTACACAAGTTTTGAATTGGACTGCAGTCTAAAGCCCCTAAGCATCAGTGATACAATTGCAATTATAAACAATTTTGACATTCTGAAATTTGCTGCTTCTTTCAAACTACCTCTAAAACTATGAAATTTTAAAGTAATCTAAGATACACTTGAGTAGTTTATTGTTAACAAAATTTTTCAAGAAAGCCTAAATCTGATATTTGCCATTTACCAGAAAAATTTGTAATAATGTATGTTTCTGGTATTGAAACCAAATTAGTATTTCTTACTGTTGCTTTCAAAGGCAGAAATAAGTATTACTGCAGTTAGTTTATAAGTTGGTGAGAATCATAAAGATTCAGGTTTTATGATCTACTTATGTCATGATGACATTCCTGATAAGGCTTTTCAGCTAATCAAATCAAATGCCTACTTCAACTACTCAGTTTTCTTGAAAAAGCGTTCTGAGAGCCCTTCTTTTTTAATAAAACTTTTCTTAGAAGTTCCTTTCCCCAATTTGTGAGCTAAGACATTGATGCCTTCCTTTACTTTTCTCTAGCTGAAGGTTTTGTGTGCTTATTGAAACCTTAGTTTCGGTGGATTGCCACTTACGTACCTGTGTCTGCACTTTTGGTCTTTCTGATTATAGTTTGACTGTTTTATAACTTCTCAGCAGTTCTAGAATCTGGATGTGCTTGCATTTCTCTTTAAATATGAATATGAAAATGAAAATATTTGAAACAAAATTTTTAGGGCATGTTTTGTCTGTATCTTTTGGAACTATTAAGATGAGTAAACTTGCTTAATTGACTTTTAAAAATTTGACAATGCAAACCTTTTTTAGATGAAAAGATAAGTACCAATCCACCTGAAGAAGCAACACAAACAGAAGAATTGTATTCTTCACCAGATCCAGAGAAGATCCAATCACCTTTCACTCAAAAGTATCAGGCCTGTAGAGCAAACCTTCAGAGCACCAGCTGGCTTACTCTGTCTTCTAAAATGGTGTATAGTCAAGCATTGAATATGCCAGAAGGAGTAGAGATAATAAGTGTAAAGCCATCAGCAGGTTTGTAATATTTTTAAAAAAAGACTAAAATAAGGAATTCTTGTCTTTCTGTGGTAGGACAAGTAGTGATAGGCCCAAATTGAAAGAAGGGAGGTTTAGGTTAGATGTGGGGACAGGATTTTTTCCTGTGAGGGTGGTGAGACACTGGAACAGGTTGCCGAGGGAGATTGTGGATGTCCCAACCCTGGTGATGTTCAAGGCTGAGTTGGATAAGACCTTAGGTCTAATGGGAGTTGTCCCTGCCCCTGGCGGGGGGGGTTGGGACTAGATCATCTTTAAGGTCCATTCCAACCCTTAGGATTCTGTGATTCTGTGATTCTCACTTTGGTCTTGAAATAGAAATTAAGCAAGTTTTGTATCTGTTGTTAAAGTGCCTGTTAGGTAGATCCAAGAGATCTGCTAAAATTTGCTTCCCTGACTTTATATCTTCATCCTGGAACTGATACTAAAATAAATTTCTTATTTAAGGTATAATATTTACTGAATTCTGCATTCTTGCAATAAGAGGAATTACAGAAACACAAATTTTGTTTTGCAGTCATTCATGACATTTTTTGTAGAACCTCTGCTTAGATTTTAAGGTTTTCATTAGAAGTCATTCAAAAATACAAAGATTTTTAGATTTCTGCATATTCTGGAAAATTGTTGATTTGATGGAGGTTATATATACTGGTATTAATGTTTAAATAATATAATTTTACTCCCCTCTAGAGCATGAAATGGAATCAAGGGGTAAAAGAGTTTTGTGTGTTTTTGTCACATTGTCTCCTTTGTGAGGCTCTATAAAAAACCTCTTTGTGAGGAAGTAGTAATTTTTCTTTTTAAATTTCGGAATAATAAAATGCTAGCTGAATAAAAATGTGTCGTTTTGTGCTTGCTTGTTAGTATTTCCCCCAGTAAAAGTGTATTTTATTTAATTTTAGGACATCTCAGTTCTTCTTCCATATATCCTGTTTGTCGTGCACCTTATCTGCTGGCTACTTCATGCTCTGATGGAAAAGTTCGATTCTGGAGATGCAGAGTTGTCACTGAATCATCAGCTTCTTCCATGCCAGAACACAGCACACATAGTGATGTTAAATACCTATGGGAAGAATGGCCATTACTGATTGAAGATGGACTTCCTAGTAGTAGTGCTATTAATGTTCCCGGAAGGCCAACTGAAGTCAGCTGTGCACACACGAACAGATTAGCAGTAGCATACAAGCAAGTAGCATCTAAAAATGGTGATCTTTCTCAGGATTTTGTAATGCATGTTAGTATTTTTGAATGTGAGTCTTCAGGGGGCGGTTCTTGGATTTTAGAACAGACTCTTAATTTAGATGAGATAGGCACCATGTTAGACTCTGGTGTTAGTACTGATAGCAATTTAGTGGCATATAACCAACAAGATGTTTCTCTGTCTCATGGTGGGAATATAATGCCCAGTACGGTGCACTTAGATTGGATGTCTAGGGAAGATGGTTCGCATATTCTGACAGTGGGAATTGGATCAAAACTTTATATGTTTGGTCAGCTGTCTGGGAAGAGGCAAGAGCAAAATAGTAATGAGATTGTAGCAATCTGCCCCAGTGGCAGTATTAAGACTGCAAACCTTTCTGGGTTCGTTTTGCTGCGTTGTGTTGACTTAGTGTCTTCTGTAGAGGGGTCATCTCCTTTTCCTGTCTCCTTGTCTTGGGTGCGTGATGGCATTCTTGTAGTTGGAATGGATTGTGAAATGCATGTTTACTCCCAGTGGCAGTCTCCTTCTAAGCAGGAACTTGTCAGCACAGATTCCTACAGTGGAAGTATGCCATGTATAACTAGCTTAATGAAACAAAGCCAGTCAGTCCCCTCAGGTCTGCATCCACCAAAGAGAACCTTGACCAGATCTTTGACCAACCTTGCACAGAAACTTAGTGGGAAGAGATCTACATCTGATCTATCTATGGAAGTAGAAGATTCTGGTCTTTTCGAAGCAGCTCATACATTATCTCCAACTTTACCTCAGTACCATCCATATCAGCTGTTGGAACTGATGGATCTTGGTAAAGTACGTAGAGCAAAAGCCATTCTGTCCCATTTGGTGAAGTGTATTGCTGGAGAAGTTGTTGCTATAAAAGAATCTGAGCCTAATCATGATAAGAGGCTCAGATCTCTCACCATCAGTGCTAGTGGAAGTACTGCAAGAGATCCCATAACATTTAGCAAAACTGAGACTACAGACTACATGGAAATAGACTCTGTTCCACCATTGCCTTTGTATGCTCTGCTTGCTGCGGATGATGATTCATCTTACTCCTGTTCAGAGAAGTCCAATAATCAAAATAGCCAAAACAAAAAAGACACACCCAACGAGAACTATGAAAATCTCTTTCAAAATACTGTTATAAGTACAGATGAACTTGTTACATTTGACGCAGATGAAGACAGTTCGAAACCAAAAGTCATAGATCTTTCTCAATATAGCCCGACTTACTTTGGACCAGAACATGCTCAAGTTCTTTCTCGTCACTTGCTTAATTCAAGCCTGCCAGGTCTGACTAGGATGGAGCAAATGTCATTGATGGCCCTGGCAGATACAATTGCTACTACCAGTACTGACATTGGAGAAAGCAGAGACAGAAGTCAGGGTAAGCTGTTTGTTTCAAGTTAATGTACTACTGTGCTTCACAACCTTTTTTGGGGAGTTTTTCCTGTTTTGAATGTTTTTGTGGCTTATGGAGGTGCATCATAGTTTTGTTTTATATTACAGCCTGTGTTGTTTACTGTGCCATCACATTGTTTACTACTGTTTAACTAGAGTTTCAAGACTTTGTATTTTGACAAAACCCACTTTTTCTTTTGCTATCTGTTATGCCACTGTTAGTCTGTCAGTCCACATGCCACAATTATTTTTTGCTCTCTTTTGAAGTGACAGCTTTCTTAGTGACAAATATTTGTTGTACTGTGTAGAGAAGCTGAGAAATAAGTTTATCTTTTTTTAATATGATAACGCATTTTCTGTTTCTTGCAGAAAAAACTTCTTTATATTCTTTGTTTTATAAACTTTTTATGTTTTAAATTTTCTTTTCCCTTTCCTTGAATGGAAGAACTATGAAATAAGGTATTATATTTATAAACTCTTAGTAGTCACAAAATTGTATTTCTTCTATTAAGACACACAGTATCTACTTTGAGTAGTTTCTCTAAAGTGTGCCTAAAAATATGTATTTCCAGGTGGAGAAACTCTTGATGAGTGTGGTTTAAAATTTTTGTTGGCTGTTCGGCTTCACACATTTCTGACAACTACGCTTCCTCCTGTACATCGAGCTCAGCTGCTTCACCAAGGTAACTGATGTGCTTTCTTAGATGAGCTGAACTTTTGTGATGTACTTACATAATGAGTTTGTTTCTTTAATATTTGATATGCAGTGCTGACAAGTACTCTTAAATTTCTCTTGCATCAGCAGCAGTGCACTTAAAAAACCTAAATAAACAGTGTAAACTTTTTAATTTTTCCTTCTCCCTTTCCTGTCCCCATGACTTCAGATTCTGGATATTTTACTAATGAATGTCTTTTTCTGGGGTTTTTTTTTGTTGGTTTTTTTTTTTCTTTTTCCGATGGATTGTTATGTAGGCTTATCTACTAGTCATTTTGCCTGGGCATTTCATTCAGTAGCGGAAGAGGAACTGCTGAGCATGCTCCCTGCAGTGCAGAAGGGAGATCCAACATGGTCAGAGCTGAGAGCTATGGGTATAGGATGGTGGGTTCGAAATATCCAGAGCCTACGGAAATGCATAGAAAAGGTAAACATAGCATTCTGTAACAAAATTGCCAAACTCTTTTCAGACATCTGTCCTCTGGTGTTTGCCTTCTATTTATGTGGTTTTAAATTTTTTAGATACATTGTTTCTGAATGTTGCATGCTGTATGTTTTTGTACATATGGTTTATTGCATGAATATGAACTTGATTTAACTTTTTTTTAGTGCTTTACATTTCAAATTCCAGTGCCAAGTGCATATTTTGCTTTTAGTTATTCTATTTTGGAGATGGTAGTGTGCAGTGCTTATTGTGGATCCTCAAGATACAGATGGAGTGTGTACTTTTTTCTCAATTTTTGTACAAAAAATAAGTTATGGAAAAAGATTCTCCTTAGAAATCTATCAAAACAGGGAACAACTGAGGTATTGTACATTTGTCTTGCAAATGTACAATATCCATGATAAACAAACCTATTTTTTTGTTTAAGCTTGGTGGGAGTTTTTCATTTGTTTGAGGGTTTTGTTTTGTTTTTTTAAATTATATATTTTCATCGTCACAGATGAGTCAATAAGCCTGATGTCATTATCTCTGTTTTAAACTCTTGGAAAAGCCAGGAGCTAGAAAATTACATGCACAAGATACTTTGACTGCAGCACACAAAGTGATAAAATGCATGTCTCTACTTTTACCTTTCAATCTTCAGTAATTTATCATCACTTACGAAACTTACCTCCCTTGCATTAAAAATTTCCAGGTATTCTGGGCCCAATTTTAAGGTTATGTTACTTGGGTCTTGGACTACTCTTGCTGCCATTTAACCCTTATTTTTCCTTCCAACCTCCAAAAGTAATCTCCTGTAAACACCTTTGCTTGTGATTGGTCCCAGCCTGTTTTTCAAGACTCCAGCTGTCCCTTGATTACCAGAGCAACTAATAAATCAATTTTGTTATTATTTCAGGAACTGATTTCAGATAGAGGGATTCCCATCTGATCTGCCAAAAAGTTTCTAGAACTGTAAGAGCATTAGCTAAATGCTATCCAAGGGCCTGTTGTATCTTCATGTGCTCTTATGTCAGACTCACAATGAGAGGAGGGATCCTATATTAAAGAGAACTTCCAAGTACTGTGGTGTATCGGATACCAGAAGCAACAGGAATCTCATTTAAGAGTCATTTAATGTTAATTATTTTTTTTGCTGTTGAATGGTCTTCACAGGTGGCTAAAGCAGCCTTTCAGCGAAACAATGACCCACTTGATGCGGCCATTTTCTACCTCGCGATGAAAAAGAAGGCAGTGATCTGGGGATTATATAGGTAGGAGACATTCAAGCTCGTACAAGGAGTTTCTTACTGTCTGTTAGAATTTTGGGAAAAAAGTTGAATGTGATGCATAATCCAAAAGAAGTACAGATACTACCATTGAAAGCAAAAAAAAATAAATTAGTCATTAAATTGAATGTTAAGCTCCTTGTATTTACTGAGGTAATTTAGTTGCTGTTTCTGAAGGTAGATGCTTCAGGTTTTAGTCTCATATCTACTGTAAGTTCAGTCACTGCTTAATTCTGATTTACTTTTGAGAATTAGCAGTGCAGTGTGTGGAAAGACACGTCTTATCTTTTAGAAAAGTGTTTTTATAAATTTTACCCGAAGTTCAGAGGGCTGAATTATGTCTGTCTTTCAAACTGAAGTTTCATAATACACTGTTCAATATGGCAAACTTTTTGAACAGTAATTTGCATTGTCACTTACTCTTGAAGAGCTCACCTGGGAAAACTGAGATTTGTATCGGGTTAACTGAAAATGCCTTTAAGTCTTGTATTTACGGAAGTTTCTGTTAATTCCAAATACAAAGCTTTCTCTACTCCCAGTGTGGTGAGAGTCTTTGCATTTCCTGGTGTAAAGATTTGTGTAAAATTATGCTGGTAGCTGAGAAATGCAGAACCATAAGGCATATAGTAAATTATGTAATATTTTTATCAATTGTGTTCAATGTGCAGGTCCCAAAAAGATACTAAAATGACAAAGTTTTTCGGAAACAACTTTACTGAGGACAGATGGCGTAAAGCAGCATTAAAGAATGCTTTTTCTCTGCTTGGTAAACAGCGTTTTGAACATTCTGCAGCATTTTTCTTGTTGGCAGGACACTTAAAAGATGCTGTGGAGGTAATAAAAGGGACCTTGTTTTTGTGTGTGTTTAAGACTGTTATAGTGTTCTAAATGTACGAATATATTGAATGTGACTTGAATTTTGCATCAGTATGACCCCTGACATATCTGGTTTGTTTCCTCCACCCCCAAATTAATGACAAAAACAAGGCCTTGTTCTTTACATTTTGATTCTTTTGTCTTTAGCTGTTAGTGATACTAAAAAGTCACAGGGTTAATTTCTCTGTAAGAACATTATGGGACCATTTTCAGATTGTTTACCTAGTGCTGTATGAAGACAGCATAGTTTTTCATTAGGAAGTTCCAGACCTGAAAATAAAGGGGTTTTAGCAGTGATGTGGATTAGTTGCTGGAATCCCTTCACACACAAAAAAAACATGTTTCCTGAATGTGTTTAAATTGAAACATTGGGAAGAAATTAATCTCTTTGAAAATGAAGGATTTGTTCTGTAAAGCTTAGAAGCCAAAAGAAACAGCTTCAAGAGGTGGCATGACAATGATCTGTTGAAGCCAATCGATTTCAAAGATGTATTGTCATGTCATACTTAAACTGAAGGAATGTGAATCTGATTTTGCATATAATACTTGGCTACACCTATTCTTATTCTGTATGGTTTCTGCTCATGTTTTATGGATGTGGTAGACCTACTTATATTTTAATCTGTGCAGATTAATCTCACTTCCTGCCTTGTCATCATTTTAAACAAGAGAAATTATCAAGTTCAGTCTTTTGAATATATTTATTTCCCATTAGGTCTGCCTCGAAAAACTAAATGACATTCAATTGGCTCTTGTAATATCAAGACTTTATGAGTCAGAGTTTGAAGTATCTAGTACTTATAAATCTGTACTACAGAAGAGAGTTTTGGGAAGTGTGTTTGCTGGAAAAGAGAGCTCAGGAAACATACACTGTGACCCTTTTCTGCGAAGTATGGCTTACTGGATTTTGGAAGACTATAGCAAGGCTCTTGACACTTTGATTAAACATTCTGTTGCAGATGAAGGAGGTAAGAATACAAGTATTTTGCCTGTTAGGTTGGTTTAAACCATTTGTTCTTTTAAGCTGCAGTTTCTTAAAGTGTGGTCTGAACAATACCAGGTACCACACAGTTCATCACCATTGGTAGTTAAATAGCTTCCTCTAGCCATGTATGTGTATTTTAGTATCAAATGTGGTGACTGTGTTATTGTTATCCTGTATCCCATGAATGCTTACTTTGCCCTTTAAGCATGTGAATATCAGGATAATGGAATGGCCCTGCAGTGATACAGCTGCTTGTCCAGCAGCAGCTGAAAGATGAGAGACAAATTAACACTATTGGTTAATTTGACTCCATCACAACCTAAGAAGAAATTTCTGATTGCACAGTTGCATGGGAGAGTCTGGAAGACATGGTGTTTTTTAGCTTTTAGTCCTTGGGAAGCATTGTTTACCACCATGATAAACTGCTAAAGAAAAGATCTTGATATTTACAATGGTACAAGGAGGCCCACATGGTGCCTGAAATGGCATAGTAGTCTCCTAGAACACTTTGTTTCAGTGTTCACTTGCCAGCTTTATAGGCCTTCAAAGAATCAATCATACTGTTTCCTAAAGTTAGTGGTCTCAAGCAAGTTAAATGTTTCAGGTCCCTAGTAGTTAGCATGTTTCAGTCCTGGCCACTGAGAGAAATTTGAGGGGGACAAATGAAAACTCAGGACCTTATAGTTGTGTAATTAGTTTCAAAAACTGAATTCAGTAGAAGATAAATGCCTCGGGATAATTCTGAGCAATTGAGTAGTATAGTGTTTGGTTGTTTCTGTCTCAGTTTCATCTTTTTATGTAAAATAATTTTAAATATTACTAATTATTCTGCAATCAGTAGTTTGCGGTGTCTTGCCTTATTTTCTTACTTAAAAGGTGCTCTTTCATGTACCTTTTTTTTATCTGTTGTCAGTTGTGCCATAACTCCTGGTAGAGGAGAGAGTAAGTGTCTGTGTCAGGTAACCTGGATTATTTGAAGGCTCTGTGGATTATCCTGTGCTGATGGTTGTACCTCTTCAGGGTTTTTCTGCTTGTGGACGAGGAAATAAAATGTATAGGTGTTGCACTGCTGTGTAATTAATTTATTTGGATGTAATACTGCTACCATTATGTATAAATGTTACAGATCTCCTAGTTTTGTTTTAAGCTGCATTTTCCTTAATATGTAGACAAAATAATAGTAATCCAAAATTTTTAAAATAGAGTGTAGGTAAAAATCTTTAAGATGTAACATTTTATTGCCATTTAGAGATACAGACTTTAGAAATCTAAACTGAACAGAAAAGTGGTCTTGTTTGGTGCAGTAAGACTGGCCTGACTGCAGAGAAAATAAATGGCAGCTGTTTTACTTGCTGGCCCTCTCAGGCTTCTCTTTTTAGTACTGATTAGGTTTGTCAACATTCTCCCCACCAAGATACTCAAATGATAAAGGTGCAGAGGATGTTGAAAACAGGGGTGTGTTAAGTAAACAGTACAATGAATAATAAGACCCAATAGCCTTCTGATGAACTTAGGACTTTGTAGATTGATTATTTCATACAGAATGGTAGAATTTCCTCATGCTACAATATCTTTTCAGATGAAGGAGATGGCTCATCAAGTTGTAACCCCGCAGTGTTTAACTTCTATAACTACTTAAGAACACATCCTCTCCTGCTGAGACGTCATTTTGGCTCTTCTGATACATCTTCCACACACATTTGCCTAACAGTAGAAAACGGATTAGCTGACAAAATCAACCTAAGTGAAAGACAGCTGTTTTTCTCTACTGCATATGCTCATCTAAAAGCTGGTTGTCCTATGTTGGCCTTAGAAGTGTTATCAAAGATGCCCAAAGTTGTCAAGAGGTCAAAGTCATTGTGTAAATCCCCTAGTTTAATGGATACTAGTAAAGATTTCTCACCATCTTCTCCAGTTAAAGAGTTGGAAACAAAAGACCAGTCTTCCAGTGTTGACTGGTCACAGCCAGTATGGAATGGTCTAGGTTCA
>NW_008668811.1:33010-66161 GCF_000695815.1 Acanthisitta chloris
ACCTTTGCAAC
Source organism: Acanthisitta chloris (assembly GCF_000695815.1). Classification (NCBI taxonomy): domain Eukaryota; kingdom Metazoa; phylum Chordata; class Aves; order Passeriformes; family Acanthisittidae; genus Acanthisitta; species Acanthisitta chloris. Next base: position 33,022 of record NW_008668811.1, read on the forward strand.
TGCAGTCAGACAGTGATGAAAATGATGAGAATGAAGATTCTTCCCTGGTAATGAAAGAGCTGAGACCTCTGAAAAAAACTGAAAAATTGTATGAAACAAGTTCTGGTTACACAGAATCTTTTAGTGTAATTGATGACAGCGATATTCTGAGTCCATCAGAAGATATAATTTCAGCACAGCTAAAGTTTAGAGCATGCCTGAAAATTCTTACTATAGAGCTTCGTACGCTGTCCACTGGTTACGAGGTGGATGGTGGGAAGTTGCGGTATCAGCTTTATCAGTGGCTTGAGCGAGAAGTGGTAGCTCTTCAAAAGACCTGTGATTATAGTGTTGAAGTGGACGAGATACAGTCAGGAATTAGCATGATGCCAGAGGAAGCTACATTACATGAAAACACTGAAGACTTAGCTGACCAACAAAGAAATATCCTACAGAAAGAAGACTTTCAGAAAAGGCGTCAATGGCTTCTGAAATACCAGTCTCTCCTAAGAATGTTCCTTAGTTACTGTATACTTCATGGCTCACATGGCGGAGGCTTGGCATCTGTCAGGATGGAACTAATTCTGCTATTGCAGGAATCTCAGCAGGTATGTGGGGGACATTAGTTTGTGTTTTCTCTGCTTCAGATTTGTATATCTATTTGAATGTGGTTTGTATTATTGTTGAAGTTTTCCTTGCACTTGTTTTATAATAAATGCAAATCTGTTTTTATCATGTTACAATTTGTTTAGGTTGGGTTTTTTGTTTAGAATCCCTTTCACTTGCAGAAGTTCTTAAGGTCCTGTTCAGAAGACGTACTATCAATTTTTGTGTGTGTTTCTTGCCTTTTTTTAGGAGCAGTCAATACAGGTACCTTCCAGCCCTCTACCCGAGCAAAGCTCTATACCTCTCCTATTTGCTTGCACAGCTAGTGCCAAGACAGTGGTGGCTAATCCACTGCTACATCTTGGTAATTTAACTCATGATATATTACATGCCATAATAAACCTTGATTCACCACCTCATCCAGATACTCAGGACAGCAAGGTATGTATGTTTTTGTAGTTGTTTTGTCATTATCTAGTTTCCTGAATGCATGAATTTTTTTTTCTGACAGCATGATAACTTTCTGCTGTGCCTATCTGTGCCAAAGAGTAAAACTGAAGCATAAAACGTTGTCTGTGGTACTTACCTTGAGCTAAAACAGTGTCCACTGATTGGTTATTACTTATTGGTGAGGTGCTGAGCATCTGGTTCAACAAGCTGAAGTAGATAGGCCTCTCTCAGAACTGGATATTTGTCCAAGATGACATCTATCCTGGAAAACGTGTACTACACTGTCAGCATCATATTTGTCTTTATGACAATATGATCATTGCTTCTCTTACATTAATGGTAAACTCTGCATTTTATTCCTAGACCTAGGTAAAATGAAGTAATAAAGACTTGTCAGCAAAGTAAACTCAGAACTTTTTGTGAAGCAGTATATATTTTCATTCATTTATTCATTAAATTTTTAAAAATTACATTTCTCTAACATTTTTCTATATTTAGCCTTTGACTGGAAATGAAAAAGTGTTAAGTTAAATCTTTTCTGAAGTTTTGCATGTGTAAGGTCGCAAATCATGTTTGCTTTCACTAGGGATTCTAGAGAACACTCCAGGGATTTCTCAGTTCCTAGTTAGCCTCTTAGAGGGAACAGACAAATAAATATAATAAATGCTTTTTTTAAAAAAAAAATCTTTTAGATGAACAGATTGCCTGGCTTTTTACCTAAGCATGTTCTGTGATACAGAAGTATCAGCTGTGTTAAAAATACTGATCAGCCTGATACTGAGTAAATTGTGTGTGTGCCCTAGAGCTGTACAAGAATTGGTCAAAAACTAGGCTGCGGTGTAATTTTTGTTCTCAAACAAAGCATTTGTTTCCTGATACAGTATGTTGCTATTATTTTAGGGTATAATTACTTAGGAGTGTTGTATAGAGGTTTAGTATGTTGCTATTTATTAATCCAAGCCATTTTAGCTAGAGCTGATCTGTTATTATGGGTTGGTGAGGTGAGTGAGTACTTCTCCATTCCCTTCATTGCAAAGCGCACTGATTTATCTCAGATAACTTCTGAAGAGAAGGGTGGCTTTGTAAGTGCAAAATTGCTTATACTTTCCGTGTTCAATACTGGTTTCACTGTTAGAAATCTGTGTGCATGAAAGGCAGTTTCTTTCCACTAACCACAGCTCACTTAAGCGTAATATGTTGTATAAAACTTTGTCTTACAGATATACGTAATGCATACCTTAGCAGCATCGCTCTCTGCTTGCATCTACCAATGTCTTTGTGATGGCCACAGCTACAGGTAAGAGTCTACAAAAAGTGCTTTTTTCAGAGAACAGTCAACACGCTGTCTCATTGTAGCGATGATAGTGCACCAGAAGGTGGCGCTCACACCTGCCTACGTCTACAAGGCGCTATCACTTGACTAGTTGTGAACATAACTTTTTTTAATAAATGTAGTATCCCACTTTTCTATTTCACAGCTCATTTAAAGCAAATCAGTTCACTGGGACAGTGTATCAGACAGTGCTGTTAACTGAACGCCATTCTTTAAGAGCAACAAGCTTAGAAGAAACAGTGACTCCCAACACATCCCCTGCTCAGTGGCCAGGTATATAGAGTTATTTGTTTCTTTTCTCTTATGGAAAACTGCATTATCTGGATCCACTGTAAGAACATGTAGCTATGCTCTGGACTTTCTAGCAGTCTTTGTAACACCTGTGTGATAAAATTATTTCAATAAAATTTTGTCTTTTTTTTTCCCCCTCAAAACCTGTAAGCTAGTGCTTCTAGTTATTCATTAGTTCAAGTTGGTTTGTGTTGCTTTCTCTTGCTAAAAACTATTAGTGGGGACTCTGGTAAAGGGCAAGTACATGGGAGTTAGGGTGAAGTCGTGTCCTGTGCTCTCCTTGCTTCCTCTGCCAGCCAACAGATCAGTCTCACCAGTACTGTACTTGCTTATTCCTTAAAAGGACTCAGAAGGCTGTCTTAGTTTGTGCTTCAGCTTGGAATTATTGTAGCTTACAGACAGCTTTTTAACTAACTTGAAACTATTGAAAATGTTTATAATAAATTGTTCTTCTGTAGCTCTAAAATCCATGTCACACTTAAGGTAATTCTTAAACTATGCTGGAATCTTTGCTAATGAAGCAACACTATGGAGCCATGTTAGAGAGCATTGGCAGTGTAATAGATGTATGAGCTTCAGTTTACAGCACTAACTTTAATGCAAGTATAACCAAGAAATATGCTTTCTTATTATGGGATTTGTTTTTTCCATCAGAAAGTGTCACATTAAAAAAAATTCTTGGGAGCGCCTTAAGCAGTCTTTGTGTTTGATGCTATACCACTTTTCTGCAAAACATCCTATCACAATCTACAGATTTTAGAGAGAAATCAGAATGTCATCTTCGCTCTCCTTATTTCATTAGCTACATTAGTTGCATGAGTGATGAATGAGGCAAGGAATTGTTAGCAGTTGTTCTTACAAGTAACATCACCTTAAACTGATTTCTCTTTTTTAATAGCTTCACATGCTATAAGTGCTAATTGGAGAGTATGACACAAAGCAGAATTCTATGGCCACCACAATTTCCATTTTCACATACGTGAATAAAGTGTCACAGATGAAACCATATCTGAAACTACGACTTTTTGTGGGAGCCTAAAAACACGGGAAGATGTTTAGTACTTGGGTGGAAGAACACTTGTCAGACAAGTGTGGCTCAAGTTGATGCCCATGATTTTTGATTGGTTTTACAACTGTAAAGTGAGAATATAGCATTTCAACTTAGAGAACTATGCTGTAGTTATAATTATTGAAAAATTGTTATATATATGTCATTAACTGTTAGTCCAAAACATGAAGCTGAAAAGCTATAATGAACTGTCAAAAATAAAGTGTGTTCTTCTTTCTCCTGGAGTTTTCAGTTTCCTCTAAAACTTAAAATTTTTCTACATAAGAAATTACTAAATAACATAGGTTGCCAGTCAAAATACCCATAATAATCTGGAATATGTTCTCACACACATATGTGCTTTTTAAAAGACTTTATTTATTTTGTATAAACAGGAATGACAGCTCTAATACGTCTCTTGAATTCTGCTGGTGAGGAGGCCCAGCCAGGTCTCACAGTTTTACTTTGTGAAATTCTTACTGCGGTCTATCTAAGTCTGTTCATCCATGGCCTTGCAACACATTCTAGCAATGAGTTATATAGAATTATGGCTCATCCACTTAACAACCAAATGTGGTCTGCTGTCTTTGGAGGAGGAGCTCATACACCCAGCAGAGGACAACAGCAATTAAAGGCAAAAATGGGTTAGTTCTCTTTGTTTACTTATATTTATCTTCTGGGGGGTTTAAGTGAATTATGTGACTGCTGAAAGCTTAAGAGTAATTGCTTTAAATTATTCATGATCGGTAAGAATTCAGTATGTTTTTAGATCTGCATAGAAAAACAAGGATCTAGAAATATTGCGTAGATATTGTGTAGAAGAGAGCAGAAGTGAATGCTATTGAAATAAGGTTTCCAAGTAGCACAGCTGCTGTAATGTGAGACAGTTAAGTTCATTGCAAAGAGAAAGTTTCTAATACTTTTACAGCCTAGTGTTTTATGTTAATTTTAAAGCTTTCCAGTTTTTTCATAATAGCAATATATTCCCATTTTACAAATACAGTATGTTTTCTCTCTTTAACAGGTAGGCACTTCCCAATGCCTAGCCCTCATCAGGTAGTAGTGTTCTCCATGGAATGCGTGGGGTTTTCCAAATCCTTTACCGCCTTCAGTACTCATAGTCCTACCAAATCTTCAGGCAAGATATTAGATTTAGTACTAGGCCTCTCTCCATGCAGTTTGCTATATGTGGGTTTTTTTGCATATGCAGCAAGGCAGAAAAACTTCTGTTTGCAAGCCATGACATCAAAATTTAAAGTAAAGTTTTGTAATTGCAGCAGCAGTTGAACTGGCACTTCTAAAAAAGAAAATTGTCAGTGCTATTGTATTCTTACTACACTTCATTTGAAATCAATGTTAAGTATAAAATTACTTTGACCATGGTTTGAAAGGATCAGAAGTGTTTCATATCTTTGTTGGAAAGCTGCTTGTTTTGCTTTTTAAATATAAGCATTATTATGCATGTGGATTTCTAAGTGTTTATTTTAGACATGACAAATTAAAGGTGTCGTACTGATATTCAAATATGATAGTCTGAGAACCCTTTAAGAAGGCAGGCAACCTTCAGTTTTTAAATTCAGTTGATGATAAATTATCCTGGGGTGCAGAATGAATTCCTGTAGTGTTGTGAAGTTTTTTGTACACTTTTGTGCTTTATAATTTAGTTGAACTACTATAAAACCAAGAGAAAAAATAGTATAGATTACCTGTTTTTTAAAAGGAAGACTTTATAAAGATAAATTTACTTAAGCTGTGTTGACTTTGTGCATCACGTCTGAATATATATACAGAGATAAAATGTAACTTTATGTAATTTTTATCAATTCTATTACTGATACGAGATGTATGTTGCATATAAAAATGTCTTACCATGCATTGAAGGAAAACTGTAAATGCAGTCTGTTTAAATACTGTCTTTATCAGACTTTTAGAAAAGTGTTTTCCAGAGATCTTTAATCAAAAGTGAGCTCTTACTCTAGATCTGATCAGTTTTCTCTGTGATGCTGGATAGGTATTTCTCATTATCACTTTGGTAAGGTAAATATATTTGCCATTGCAGAATTGCTGGAAGTCCTAACTGGCTTTTGTTGGCAATTCTGTTTCCTAGGTGGTGGCAATCGTATACTGAGGTGTGTTAATGCTGTTGCTACCACTGATTAAAATGATAAGTGTTTTTACGTACTAGTGTGTTCAGAATCATGTACTAAATGGCCTGCCTAATGCATGGTTTTCTTGAAAATGAATGTGGGCTGTCTGATCACAGATTTAGTAAAATTGTTCCTGGAAAAATCAAGAAGCTCAAACTGAAAATTTAAGGGAAGCAGGGACCTTTTTAAATACTAGTGTGTAGGCATAATCTAACACTTGGACAAGGGGCCTAGAGGGGTTGTGGCATCTCCATCTTTGGAGTTACTCAAAAACATGAACAAGCTGGGCCATCATGTAAGTCAGCCCTGTTCTGAGCAAAGGGTTGTACCAGTTGTCTTCCAACCTATGTAATTCTAGGATTCTGTAGGTTATTTGTGCTAATTTGTGTTTTATATAGAGCAAATCTGGAAGAAAGCATTTTGGAGAAATAACTTTCTGTCTCTTTAAAAGTACAGGTGGCAGAAGAGAGAGTAAAAGTAGACCCCCAGTAAAGCGGAGGAGTAGGATTAAAATCACTTATATTTTTATGCCTTTACTATGATCTCATGCTTTTTCTTCTGACACACAGAAATTAATACTTCGAAGTGACTGGAATGGCTTATTCAGTCAACTACGGCATGCTCTTTCATAATAATATTTAGATTTTTTAATAGCTTTCCATTTTGTTACGCGTAACTAGACTCTTTTCTCCTATATTTATTTTTAGGTTTTTTGAAGTGTTTCCACTCTCAAGTGGAGATCAAAAGCCCAAAAATTCCTAACACTAGTGATTCTAATGTAACAATACTATACATCCTTTATGGTTTCTCTGCCTTGACTCCCCTCCAATCCTTTAGCATGTATCTGAATGTGGATGTTGATCTCCAAGTTTCAAATTTATTTTAAGAGATCATAACACTATGTACAGTGCTGACCAGTAAAGTTACGTGATTTCTCTTTCTGCTGTTTTAGTTACTTGAGCATTCATTAAATTTATCACCATGGCCACATGAGCTATTTCCTGTGTGTAATCAGAATATCGTGCTGAAATCTTCAGGATTTGTCAGCTTGCAAAATGCAAATTTTTGTGTTGGGAGTCTAAATATCCAGCAGTGTAGAATTTGGCCAGGCTGCTGTTCTAGTTGGCTCTCATAGCTTCCCAGAGAATTGCAGAAGTCTGTGCAGAGCTTTAGGCTTACTAAAATGATTCAGGGTGTAATTCAAAATTGGTATTTCTTTGCCATGTTTCTGCCATTACACTTTGTGCTGTGCTTTGGCACTGCTGGTATTTGCTGATGTCTGCAGTGAAGGATGATGCTTTTATAAGAGGAGGACTCAATAATTTTACCAAGTTTAATGAAGATTTGTGTCTTTCATAAGACATTGGGGTGTTGATGGTTTGTGCCCACACACAGTCTGCAATAAACTGCAGTAACTCTGGCTGGCATTCTAGTTTTTGGAGAAGTTGAAGGAGATCTCCCTTTTAGGTTTTCCTAGGAAGGAGGAAGGGAGGCAACAGGTCTTTTGATTATCATTGCATGTATTTGAACTTGGCAGAAATTGAGGGATTTTTCTTGTCTGAAATATTCCAATATTCTTGGAAATAACATAAATTTTATGTTTGTCTTATAAATAAAATGGGTGCAAAGATAAATGCTTTGAAGACAAAAACATCATATAAGAGAGTTTTAGCTAGAAATACACAAGAAATTTGAAAGTGAATGTAATTGATGATCTGAAATCCTAAATGACAAAGTCAGATTTTTAATGAATTTGTTAATGTATTTAATTTTTTTTTTTAGAATGCATAACAAGAAATTGGTACTAGTAGTATGTCTTTCAAACCGCTTTGAAAGTACTTTGGTGGTACTTTCATTTGCCTTAGTGATTTTTTTTTTTTTTTTTTCCCCAGTGGCTAGCCTGAAGTATTCTTAATGTGCAAAGAATGGTCCAACAAAAGGGAATAAAGTGCTCTTTCAAAGTAAAACATTTGCTTTTCAAATTCTGCTTAGAAAACAACCTGCAAATGTATACTTGCTTATTTCTATATCATGCAACACTTGCTCCTTATTTCATGCCTAGTGGATTTCCTTTTTTATTTTAAGCAGCTGCTAAAAGTTCATAGTGATGCATGTGCATGCTCTTTCTTAACTGGTGAACTTTTAAACAATGAAATGAAAATGCATTCTACTGCAATGACTGTATTTTTTACTTTTTGTACAGGTAAGTGGATTTCAAATAATATCCATGTATAAAAAAATATTACGGTACAGTATAGTAGTGCAGCACACCATTAGTGATATCCCTGTTTCAAGATGAAAGATGAGCTGTCTTCATCTTTTATTAGATTCTATAAAAAATTACTTTGTAGCAGCTAAGCCCCATGCCACTGCCTGCTCACTCCCCCACCAACAGGACTGGGGAGAGAATCGGAAGGGTAAAAGCTAGAAAACTCATGGGTTGAGAAGAAAACAGTTTACTAGAGAAAGCAAAAGCTGCACACACAAGCAAAGCAAAACAAGGAATTAATTCACTGCTCTCCATGGGCAAGAGTTGTTCAGCCATCTCCAGGAGAGCAGGGCCCTATCACATGTACTGGTTACATGGAAAGACAGGGGCCATCACTCCACACATTTCCCCTTTCCTTGTTCTTCCTCCAACTTTATATACTGAGCATGATGTCATATTGTATGGAATATCTCTTTGGTCGGTTTGGGTCACCTGTCCCAGTTGTGTCTTCCCGGCTTCCCATGCGCCCTCAACTTCCTTGCCAGTGTGACAGTATAAAAAGCAGCAAAGGCCTTGGCTCTGTGTAAGCTCTGCTCAGCAGTAACAAAAACATATCTACATTATCAACCCTGTGTTCAGCACAAATCCAAAACATAGCCCTGTACTAGCCACTGTGAAGAAAATTGACTCTACTTCATCCAAAACAGCACAGCAGTTCAGCTGCTTGTGATTGTAATGTTCATCTTCATATGTGGTCAAAAATCTTTCTGAATATCCTTGAAAATATACGGTTTCTTCTGGTCTAAAAGTGACTAGAAACTATGAAAAAAAATTCCATCAGCTACCATGAGTACAAAGAATATGTCCATTTGAAAAAAAACCCCATCAACCAAAAATCCTGGGGTATAAAAAAACTCCAGAGTTTTTTTATAAACAACTCACTTAAATCATACTTGACTTGGGGTTTACAGTTGGCTCAGTTTGTGTTACGAGCAAGTCCTATATATGCAAAACAACCGTTTATAAATAAGCAGTATTTCTTTTGTCCCGTGTGTTAGACCATCTGTTTTTTATGTGATTGAGGTACACATAAGAGTTTTGAAGGAAATAGTCTTTCAGGCATCTATCAAGACTCAAAAGTCTCCTGTGGATAAAACTTACAAACAAAAAAAAAAAAGTGTGTAGGAAATACTTCTTTGTCATAGTTCACTGCAGGACTATGTAAGTGTGCTGGCTCTTTTTTTGCCATCCTCAGCACTATGAACGGGAGAAGGTAATTTTGGAGTCCTTAGCGGCACTTAGTTTTGTGGGCAGGTTGTAGCAGAAGGGAATAGGAAAGTTAAAATATTTTTTGTGATGTTTGTATTAGTTTATCCTTGTAACCAGTCTGCCAGTCATCATGTTTGTTGGTGCTTGAACTCAGTGATGGGGATATCTGTTCTCCAGGTCAGCACTTTGGCTTGCAGATTTGCTTTCTTGGATCCTGTTTATTACTGCTATTAGAATAGCCAACCCATATTCCACTCTACTTAAGAAAAAGACTCAGTGAAATAGGTTTTGGAAGTTTTGTGGACTCCAAAAGGAAGTTCAAATACTCAACTTCATTTTGATTTTAATGTTCTAGCTTTCTTTGTTTTACCTAAGTCTTGAACCCATTCTTTGGTTTCATTATAGCAGCTAATCTCCATGCATTACATGTATCTACTTGAAAGTAAAATCACCACCTTTTGCAATCAAGTAGGAATTTAATTCAAATACATTTTGTCTGTTATGGAAGATGAATGATGGCCACCATGTTGTATCAAATCTCCAAATGTGATTCCTTTTCTCCCTTGTTGTTTCTACTTCAGATGTGTTCTGGAGAGCCGGTACACCAACTTACTGGTCAGGGACTTATCATTCCTCTTCTACTGACAGACAGGCTATATTAGAATAGGATTCACCTAAGAAGATTCAGAATGATTTCAGGTTATCAGATAGTTATGTGAGCCTTTTTTAAGTAATCCATTACTTTTTCCATATTTGTGAAGATGATACTTCTCAATTAATAGGAATGTCAGTTTTGCTTGTTCATTCATTTATGCGGTAAATGCGCTAAGATATCCCTGAGAGCTTGAATAAGCTCTTTCCTTCAGTACTAGAATTATCAAGAATGTAAGTCAAATAAATCGCCCATAGACACACTTAGTCTGAAAAAAGTCAATGTTGGGACAACTGACAGGACTTCTCTACTCCTGACACTTAGATTTTTACTACAAATAATTAGTCCTTCCCTGTTTAGTAGTATATGTTTCAGTTTCTGTTAGTTAAAATGGGATCTTTCATATTTGCTGGCGAAACATGTTGTCAGAACATAGGGATTTAGCAGAATTGTAACATGGAGAAAAAATACAGACCTCCACTGGAAAGAAAGATGGAGTAAGAATGGCAAGTGTACATGTTTGCAATATATATTCTGATGTACAAGGCTCTTGGCTTGCCTTATAAACATACATAATCAGTAGTTCTTACTTAAGTAATTTAGATTTACAATATTGTTGCTTGAGTAACAATATTGTCATCTTTGTAGGAAGAGACGTTCTAATGCAGTTGTGTATATTCTACTAGTTTGTATTATTTGTGCTGGGACTTTTCACCTGGAGTTTTAGTTATGTATTAGTTTTGTGTATTTGAGGATTAACATTCTGTTTATTTGATACAAAATGTTAAGATAAAATTTTGAAAACTTATAATGATGAAGATTTTTACTTTCTACTATGAATCCCTTTATTAAAAGCACTAGGGAGATGGAGCAGACAGTTTAAAGCAACATACTGTGTTTTCTTCTTTCATAGATAATGGAGAGAAACAGCAAAAACACTACAGGCTTTCATCAAAAGCCTCTCCAAATGCTAGTTCTCAGTTGCCTGCATTGCCTTTGGCAGACCAAGACTCTGCGTCTTACAAAGAAAGATTTATCCCTCCTGAGCTTAGCATCTGGGATTATTTCATTGCAAAGGTAATTTTTTGTTGTTAGTAAATTGAGTGTCTTCTGTTACTTCGGAATTGGCAATTCTTTTCTTCTTAGTCTTTATGCTAGGTATTGATTCAGATGTGTAATAGAATACATCTGAATGCCTGTTTTTATTGCTCATACTTAGTTATTTCTAAAACACTGCCAAGAAGTATTTTTGAAATAGCTTTCTTAAAAACTGTTGTGATTAAATTGTTTTCAGATAATGGTATGAATGAAATGTTGGTTTTTATACGTGCAGGATACAAATGTATAGGTAATTATGGGCCAGCTATTAGTGAACAAGGAAATGTGAGAAGCATTTTATCAACTATTTCAATTAGGTGAAATGAACGTGTATACTCACTGAAAACAAAATTGTTACCTTCTGTTAAATCTGCTGTTACATAATTGTGTGGAGTGGTGTGCACATTTCTATTATCAAATCTCGGCTATATCACCAAAATAAATGTGTAAGCAGTATTGGAGGAGCAAGGACAGAAAAGAAATCGTAAACTGAATAACACTGCGAAGCACTGGTGGTGAGCTGATCATAAATTGAACTCTGTAGGGAATGTATAGGATTTTCTTGGTCTTTAGTCCTCTGAGTCCTTTTGAGGATGTCTGGAGGGTTTGGCTTCTCTCTGGCAAGCCAGATTGTCCTACATCTGGTTTGATATATCTGACATGAAAATAAAGCAAAATAAGAATTGGAAAACTGTTAGTGTTTTAATTCTCAGCATTAGAATTTTCAGTAATGTAAAAAGTAGTTAAGCTGTTAAAGTATGTAATACTTATGGACAGTTAACCTTCCCATATAGGTACAGATGCAAACTCCAAATGTTGCTAAACTGAGTAAGATGATAAGCCTTCTTTTTTATGAAAAGTATTAAATATTATAGTGACTTACTTTTTAAAAGATAATTGGCTAGAAGATACTTAAGGAATATTGTTTAAATTTTTAGCCATTTCTTCCATCTCAAAGTAGAGTGGAATATGATTCAGAAGAGAGTCAGGAAAGTGGTGAAGATGATGAAGACATTGATGGAGATGTGTTTGCATCAAATTCACATAATCAAGAGCATTCCAATTCAAATTCGTACAGGTAAGTAGCTTTTCAAACCAAGATTACAGAATCATAGAATGTTAAGGGGTTGGAATGCATCTTAAACATCATCTAACTCATCCTGCCATGGGCAGGGACACCTCCTAGCCCAGATTGCTCTAAGCCCCATCCAACCAGGCCTGGAACACTGCCAGGGATGGAGCAGCCACAGCTTCCCTGGGCAACCTTTGCCAGTGCCTCAGCACCCTGTCTTGCCAACAGTAAAAAATTTCTTCCTAATACCTAAATTTCCTCTCTTTGAATTTGTACCCATTACTCCTTGTCCTGTCACTACAGTTCCTCATGAAGAGTCCCTCCTCAGCTTCCCTGTAGGCCCACTTCAGATACTGGAATTTCACAATGAGGTCCTCACGCGACTTTCTCTTCTCCAGGCTGAACAGCCCAAATTTCTGCAACATCTAGACTTGCATTTCTGGCCTTATATATTTCATATCTCTTTGAATTTGTACCCATTACTCCTTGTCCTGTCACTACAGTTCCTCATGAAGAGTCCCTCCTCAGCTTCCCTGTAGGCCCACTTCAGATACTGGAATTTCACAATGAGGTCCTCACGCGACTTTCTCTTCTCCAGGCTGAACAGCCCAAATTTCTGCAACATCTAGACTTGCATTTCTGGCCTTATATATTTCATAGTAGTGCATTATCTAGTCTTAGTGCTTAATTTTTCACAATGATTATTTTACTCATTAATATATGGTGTAGTGAGTTTTGAATTCAAAGTATCTATAATCTAAACTACAGTTTGTAGTTCCAGTAGTTTATCATGAGGATTTTAAACTCTAAATTTTAATATTGCTTAAGTGAGAAAAATTTATTTTCCTATTAGTAAATGACTTACTAGTGCTTTCTTGTTAGTTGGTCACTGATGAGATTGGCAATGGTTCAGCTGGTACTTCACAATTTGAAGATTTTCTACCCTTTGGCTGGACATGATCTTTCAGGTAATAAGCAGCAGAGTTGTCTCTTCATACCTAATAACCACGTTTAAAATCAGTAATATGTTGAATAGTATACATATGTTGTAGCTTAATTTTAGTTCAAAAGTTCTTAAATGTTCTGATGCTGTTTATCATTCAGGTATATTTATGAAATAACATGGTGGGTGGATGAGATGAGTGGGTGAGAAGAAATACTCAGTAGTTAGCAGCAGTCTTTGCATACTTATGTTTTCTTTGCCTCATAGTCATATAAGAATGTTTAAAATATTTATTTCTTGGTGGAAACACAACAGATTTTTCTGTAATTCAAGTAACATCACTCCTTCTCCATGTTCCATAGAATCATGAAATAGTTTGGGTTTGGAAGGGACCTTTACAGATAATCTAGATCCACCTGTGGGCAGGGACATCTCTCACTAGGTGGTGTGTTGCTCAAAGCCTCATCTGACATTTCAAGGGATGGGACATCCATGGCTTCTCTGGCAACTGGTTTCAGTGTTTCACCATTCTCATCATAAAACATGTCTTCTAGATAGCTAATCTAAATCTACTTCCTTGGTTTAAAACCATTGCTCCTTGTCCTGTCATTGCAGACCTTGGTAAAAAGTCTTCCTCTGTCTTTTTGTTTTGTAAGTCGAAACACTGAAAGGCTACTATAATGTCTCCCTGGAGCCTTCTCTAGTCCAGTCTGAAAAACCCCAACACTCTCAGCCTGTCCTTGCAGACCTTGGTAAAAAGTCTTCCTCTGTCTTTTTGTAAGTCCCCTTGAAACACTGAAAGGCTACTATAATGTCTCCCTGGAGCCTTCTCTAGTCCAGTCTGAAAAACCCCAACACTCTCAGCCTGTCTTCATAGAAAAGGTGTTTCAGCCCTCTTTCAGTTGTCTTTGTGGCTCTTCTCTGGACCCACTCCAACAGGTTGCAGACCTTGGTAAAAAGTCTTCCTCTGTCTTTTTGTAAGTCCCCTTGAAACACTGAAAGGCTACTATAATGTCTCCCTGGAGCCTTCTCTAGTCCAGTCTGAAAAACCCCAACACTCTCAGCCTGTCTTCATAGAAAAGGTGTTTCAGCCCTCTTTCAGTTGTCTTTGTGGCTCTTCTCTGGACCCACTCCAACAGGTCCCTGTCATTCTTATACTGGGGATCCCATAACTGGATGTGGTACCCCAGGTGGAGTCCCGAGAACAAATTAGAGGGGCCAATTCCCCTCCCTCGCTCTACTGGCTGCCCTTCTTTTGATGCAGCCCTGGATGCGGTTGGCTTTTTGGGATGCCAACACACGTTGCCAGGACACTTCCAGTTTTTCTTCCTCGGGTATCCCCATGTTGTTCTCCAGAGGACTGCTCTCAATCTATTCGTCACTCAGCCTGATTACCCTGACTGAGGTGCACTTGTCCTTGTAGAAGCTTGTGAGGTTTACATGGGCTCACTTTTCAAGCCTGTCAAGGTCTCTGTGTGTGCCTTCCCTTCCCTCCCGCAAATCAGTTGAACCTCTCATCTTGATGTTATCTGCAGACCTCCTCGGGGTGCACTCTCTACCACTGTCTGTGTCGTTATCAAAGTTATGTAACAGTACCAATCCCAATATACATCCCTGAGGGATGCTACTTGTTACTGATCTCCATTTGGACATTGAACCATTGACTGTAACTGTTTGGTTGAGATCATTCAGCCGGTTCCTTAGCCATCTAAGTCCATCCTTATCACTTCATTTGGGAGGTAAGGATGTTGTGTGGGACTATGTCAAAAGCTTTACAGAAATCAAAAGCAGAGGACATCGGTTGCTCTTCCCTTGCCACCACTGCAGTCAGCCCACAATAGAATGCCTCCAGATTAGTTGGGCACAATTTGCCCTTTTTGAAGAAATGTTGGCTTTCTCTCATCACCTGTTATCTATATGTCTTGATATAGCTTCTGGGAGGATCTGTTCCATGATATTTAATTTCTGTCAGCATTGGAGTAGTCTATTCCTATGATTAACAATGATAGCAGAAAGCAGTTCATCTTTTTATACTTGAAAATATCATGTTGAGGTTTGAATAAAGGTTATTTGTCTTTGGCTGCTGGAATTATCTTCATCAAGGTTATAATGGAAATGGAAGGAGTTTTATTGTTTACTTGTCTTTCTAGAGCTTCCCGTTAGCTCTCCGATATGCCATGCAGTTTTGAAAACTTTACAGCGCTGGGAACAAGTTCTTCTCCGACGACTTGAGCTGTATGGGGGTCCACCTCAACATTATATTTCAGTTCATGCTTCTGAAGATGCCCTAGCTGCTGGTCCTGCATTGCTTCGCCATAAAACTTTACTCGAGCCTATGAACACCCCATTCAAGTGAGTCTAATTTCTATAAACACTTGACTGTAATATATTTAATATAAAAACAAGCATTAGGTCATTAGTGCATGTGATAGACCAACCGTAAGTTCAATACCTATGCGCCAATTTCTAGATTTGCTGTAATCCATTGATGTTTCATGCATCTCTGATCCAAAACAAGATCAAGAAAAACAAACAACAGTTTCTAATTTTTTTGATATTTTTTTTATTGAAGCTTAACATATGGATTTTAGTGTCTCTGTGGAAAAAAGTGTGGCTGACAATAAAATAAACAATAAAAAATTTGCCTTAAGAGATAACTAAGGACTAGTGACAATTAAATTATTGTCACTCCTTTGGTGGTAACAAAATAATGTTCTTACAAGTATCTTTTCCTAAAACCAGTGAAGAAGTCTTCACTTTTTGTAATATTTGCATAGTTGTGAATTCACACAATTGAATGTTCAACCAGAAAAGTCTGTCTTTTTATTGTAAGATATCTTACAATGGTCACAGTTGTAGTAACTTGAGTTGATTGAAGAGGAACAGCTTAATATGTATCCACTGCCTGACATTAATTATGATTTAAAGTGATTCAGAGTTTGATGGGTTTTGGCCTGTCATGAGCAGCTATATTTGTATGATCACTCATTAGCACTAAACAGAAATGATCCGTGTTGTAAGGAATGAGTTGGGCCAATAAATGATGTTGCCCTTACCACTGTGTAATCTCCTAAGGAGATTTTGCTCACTTGTCCCAAGATGGGAGGAGAAAATGCTCTGTGTTCTTTTCCTTTTCTTTCACTCTCCTTCCTCTTCCTGTCACATGTAGGTTTGTCAGGAAGAGGGTATTTGAGTGCATCCAGATAGGTTTTATATAGTGCGTACAGATCTGTAGTTTTCCTTCTGCATTTCTACTGACTATAGTTTGAGTAGTATATAAGATACTACACTCTTTTATGGGTATGAGCATGATGTAAATAGATATTTTAACTTTGTTCTGTAGATCTAACAGCCATGTTGCACTATCTGTGAAGAGGCTCTGGCAATATTTGGTCAAACAGGAAGAAGTCCAGGAAACCTTTATCAGAAATATTTTTACAAAGAAGCAGTGCCTAAATGAGGTTGGTGTGGTATATAAAATATATAAAATGTTGTTTACTTCTAGGGCATGAATGGTTAATGTACTTGGCTATGACTCTAAATCTACACTATTTCATATAAAAAATATTTGTCCGTTGTTTCATGGAATGCAAAAACAATCAGTCTTTGACTGTAGAATGACATCTAACACAGCTTGTCCATACTCAATCAGTAAGAAGCTGCCTCAAAAGAATGACTAACTTTAAAATTTCAAACATTAAAATGAGTAAATTAATCAGCCAAAGTTCTAAAAGTTTCAGTTTCTCCTTGTCAGTCATCCTGGCTTTTATCCACTACTTTCTGTCATGTTACGATTCCATTTGAATAAGAGAAATGGTCATACAAGAGTTGCTATTTCTGCATTGTAGTAATAATCTGTCCCAGTGTCTAGCTGGATTCCAGGTTCAGTTAAATGTTCTTAAATTGTGGTTCTATAATGGACTTTTTTTCTTTCTAGTTAGTTCCTTCTTTTTTTCTTACTCACCTCTGCTCCCAATAATTTGAAAGAATCACTGGTATTACAGAAAAAATGTGGAGTAGCAGAAACTGAGAAAAGAAGCAGATCTGGACAAATTAGATATTCAGGAGAAAGAATATTCATTACTAGTAAAGTCACAACAGCAGAGAGTTCTGCATGGCCTAATTGTCCAGTCACAAGTAGAATATTAGCTTGTCTGAGTAATGTTGGCTAATTGTGTTCACTACAGAATGTAGTTAAAAGGAAGATTGTTCCTTTTGTTCTTTGAAGATACACATTTCTGATCATGTCTTATGTTAATGCAGACATATTGTTATGTTGTATGGAGAGGTCTTTTGGAATATTGTAGATGTGCTTTATGTGTTTTAAAGTAGGTTCATTTATAGCCTTACATGGCATAGGTGTGTTGGCTTTATTTTTTTATCCTCTTGTTGCTGATAAATTCTCAGTGGAAATTGCTAATTTTACCAGAAATTTGACTTTTGGGATGGACAAGATGCTGTTACGGTACAGAGTAGGTTAATCAGAGTCTTCTGTACTAAATAGAGAGTTTAGAATTTGTTAATTATTGTTACTGCATAAAATACATGTTTATGTGTACAAACATGATGTTGTGTTTCAATTGTTCTGTTGGGGTAAATAACAAGGAATTAAAGATTTTCTTGATACATTGCGTGTTATGTCTTACCTTTATGCTTTGTTTGGCGGTTCTTCTTGGTGAAGTCATTAGAGGAGCACAACGAAACTATGAAAAATTCTGTGATGGAGGAGCCCATCATCAATAAGGTACACAGTAGTTATTGTCATATTTCTTAGGCCATACATCATTATGAAATATTTCCTTTTTGAAATGGTGCTGATCTCACTTTAAAAAAAAACCCCTTGCTGACAGAGCCAGCAAATGTAAAAATTCACTTTTGGAAGAGATTGAGTTAAACTAGTCTTGTTACAGAGTTTATATGAAACTCAGTTATCTTAGAAAGTTGGATTAAGCAACCAGATACAAACAATATGTATTATCAAACTCTGTAGCTATGCCAAGTGTAGAGCTGAGGTTGAGATTTGCACAAGTGACAAAAATTCACAGTACATACAGGCCCTTCCACCAGTACGAGATGGCTAGAATAGTTGCCTATAAGTGAAGGTGGTTACTGAAGTTAGAACAGTTAGTTTGCTACTGAAAAATTTCACTGAACCTTAAGTTTAAGATGGTGGCAAATGAACCCATATAACAATTTTGTAGCAACTTTCTTGAAAGATTGGTATGAGAGACTAAAAAGGTCTCAGCGTGGAAATTCAAACAAATACTGTATTCTTCTGGCTTTCATTTACAAAACCAGTGTGAAGACAGAAATGAATACACCCTGTGATGTACTTGGACTACCTTGTTATTAATTATGTGATAAAGCAGTATTAGCAAATAGGAAATTGGAACTGACTGGGGAAAATAATTTTTCTTTCATGCAGGTTTGTTCATCAAAACACACAGATAATGTTTTTGTATCTGTTTGTCACTGCAGTTTTGTGCAGTTACAGATATATAAAATCAGTGAAGTATCAATTTTGATATTAAAGAACGTATTCTATGTCTTAGTCTATAACAGCCATACACTGTTTTCAGACTTTGAAAAAGACAGCTTGTAGTTCTTTGACAGCACAATCTTACTGTTTTTCAAGTAAAATATCATTGTTTAAGTCTTAAGGGTTAGAAATTAGAATTTGAAGATTAGAGGCTGGGAAATGGTAGTTTTGGAACAATTCTTTCTGTTTTGAAGAAAATACAAAATTTTACATGTGAAATTCAGGTTTGAATTTTCAGGTCACCATTAGTTTGGCAGTGCCATTTCTTTTTTCTACTGTAATATAATTTTGTAGCTGCAGCAGACTGGGTCTGTAATCTGTCAATCTAATACTTGCAATGCTGAGGTCTTTAATTTTAAACAGGAGTGCTACAGTGCTGATAGACTTCAGAATTTTGTTCTGTGCTGGCATGTACCTGAATGCATTTCTAAAATACAAAATGGTAGACAACAGTCAAATACAACATTGAATCACATTAAGAAAAAGAAAAAAGAATATGTGATAGTAAAAAGTTTGTGGTACTGGATACAGGATTCCAGATTTATTTAATTGTGGAGAATTGTGAAGAGATTAGCTGACAAAGTACAAGTTTATTTTCCTGTTCAGGAGCTTGCCTGGACCTGTTTTTGTACTATTTAATCAGTTTCAGTGGCAAAAAAGTGTTTGCTAAGGGCATCAAAGACTTAGCAAACTTTTTTAAAGAGCAGAACATCAAGACTCGAATTTTTAATCAGCAGCAGCAGGTGTACATGTTGCCTTGCTGGTTTTCAGCATCCCTGAAAAACTTGAGAATGAACACAGTACTGTAACTTCTGTGACAAATTACACTTTCTGTGCTGCTGTGGTAGTCTCAACGTGGCAGTAGGAAGCTAGATTCTTACACAAAACAGGTTTACCATAATTATTACAGGCTATATTTGTTGAGTTTTCTTAGAATTAAGATGGGTAAAAAATAAAATATGACATTTCATACAAAGCAGTGTTTGGTCTCTATTTCCAGTAAAAATCAATGTTGCATAGGAGTTTGCATTCAATTGTGCTTTGCTTTTTAAATACAGATAGAAACAGATTTGCGATATCCAGGAGGCAAGGCAAGAATAATCCATAAAGAATCCGACATCATTACTGCTTTTGCAGTCAATAAGGTGAGTATAAAGGAGGTAGAATAATCTCATTGTGTTGTGCTTCAACTTGATAAACAGGTGGTAGTCCCATTGTGAATGAGTGAGATAGGCATTGCCAGCCATTATGCTACTTTTAGCACTTAAAACTTAGAGTGCTTCCTTGTCTAAAGCACTTCATAATTACCTTTTCATAATTAAACAGTTCTACTACAAATTGTCTTTTTATTGTACAAGGGATTGAGGAAAGGGAGAAGTGGTCTCTTCCTTTTTTTTTTGTGATTGCGTGTAGGAGTATTTTTCCTTTTCTGTCAGAGAAAACCAGGAGGTAGTCTTTTCTTCTCCTGTTTAGCCATGTAACCTGTCAGAAGTAGAGGAAAGGAGCTTGGTTGCAAGCATTGGAGTGTAGCTCATCTTCTGGGAAGAGCAAGGAGGTAATAGAGCTGCTTGAAAGAGGTATAAGATAGAAGGTGTATGTGATGCTGTCCCAAATGCAAATAAGTAAAAGGGAAATGTCAAGTTTAAATGTATATAAATTTGTAGACATAATGTTTGGGTTTTGTAAATTGTTTAAGTGTATCTTTTTGTGAACAGTGGTGCTATAACCAGAGAAAATTACAATAAGCTGCTTTTTGAGGTTTCCTTTTATATCTGCCTTTGTGTGTGCTACTTTTTTTCAGGCAAATCGGAACTGCATTGCAATAGCATCGAGTCATGATATTCAAGAATTGGATGTTTCTGCGATTTTAGCTACGCAAATCTATACCTGGGTTGATGATGATGTGGAAATAGAAAATAAAGGGTATATGTTCTTTGTTTCCAATATCACAACTTGACTGTGTGTAAATCAGAGTAAAAAAGCATGATATTTAATGTTGCTGTTTGGAATCTTAACTTAAAATGTTTTCTCATTTCTAGGGCTGATGATTTCTTAGTTATACATGCTCGTGATGATCTGGTAAATGTTCAGGGAACCACTCCTTACACTCATAGTAATCCTGGCACACCTATCAATATGCCTTGGCTTGGTAGTACACAAACTGGCAGGGGTGCATCTGTGGTAAGTAACTTGTCAAATATTAGTTTGTGTATTTGTCTGCTCAGTGTTGCTGGCTGTATTTTATGGTTAGCCTGTAAGTAAATGTAGCTTTTCTGTGTAATCAAGATGAGCTGAGTTTTTTTATAACAATTCACTTAAAATGCTGCCGGAATTTAAAAGACACCAAGTAAGCCAGTAAAGCTTTTAGTCAAGCCATATATGCTTTTTTTACTTAAGATGCATCATTTAAAAATAAAGAACCAGAGTTCAGGTGAGAAGTTGCATCATAAATTGCTCTTGAATGGCTTAAAGCCAAATGCTCTATCTAAAAAGACATATTCAGATTTCAGGATATAAAATCCTAAGTATTAAGTCGTAATATTTATATGAAATGTTGAAGTGGCTTTTATTTTAAGCATAATTTTCAGCTTCATTCTGACTTTTAGAAATAGATTTTGTGTCTGGAGTGAAGCTTGGCCCTGTGCAAAAAGCTGTTAGGTCAGATTTAATGCAGATCAAATGATGATTCTAATCTGGCCATTGATATTCTTATTTTAGTTGCTGTGCAGCATGGTTGCCTTCTAATAATGCAGATATGTTGATTAGTCAGCTGGTTGATGCTTATTCAGAGACACTTAACAGGGCTGAAATGCTTTTACAAGACATCAGTATCTCAGTCTTAATGCACACAGATGTGGAGTTTTCATGCATAACTGAATGCATGGGGTCTTGTGACTTTGCTGCACATTGTGTCATTTGACAGCTCAAAGCAAGTCTAGAACTAGTGGCAGAATGAAATAATCATATGTTAACTTTGTAGTTGGTTTTTGAAAATGTTTGGTGATCAGGAGGAATAAATGAGTAAGCATTTATAAGAATGATAATGCTATCCATGCATGAAGTGGGTGTTGTGCCATTACCTGCCTTCTATTTAGGAACTTCTGAATCTAGTTGCCAGTGTTGCTGGTCTGTTATCACGATCAGGTTTCTTCTGCAAGTATTCTTTGAATGCCTTCACCACTTTCTCCTCTCGCTTCCATTTTTTTTTGTGTGTGTGTATATATATATAAGTGTGTATGTGTGCTTGTGTATTTCTCAACATTAAGTAATTACATAACTTATTGATGTAATATGTACTTACATGACTTTCTATTTTATATGTAGTAAAACTTTCTTCCTAAAGATATTAACCTGTGCTTTTGTTAAATGCATTTGCTATTAAACTTTGGACCGAAATTTTGTCTGGTATACTGTTTGACTGTGGCAGAGAACCAACCACACCACAGAATGACACTTGCCCACTAGGGAGGGGAAATGAAGGTACCCAATGAAGAACAAAGTAAATGAAAGAAGATATAGGGATTCTTGGGAGAAACTAGTGTTACTGTGGAATGACTCAAACCTGGAAGAAAAGCTATATACTACTTTCTTCCTTTGGATATCGCTTTTGATTCTTGTCATCTTTGTTTTTCCATCATGTGCAGCTCACGTAGTAGTTACAGTACACTGTTTTCTACCATTACTGGCTTTTTAGTCTTGTTATCTTTGCTTCACTTTCATCAACAAGGGATACTGTTGCACTTACGATGCTCAGTCAGTTAATGTTCTATTAGCTCTAAGGTGTTGCTATAACTCTTCACTGTTTCCTGTTACACAGTTCGGACAAGGTAAGTAAGGAGGTTCACCACTAGACACTTCAGCACAATGTGTTTACATAGTTCTTCCAGGAGGTGTTTCTAAGAGAGCACTGAAGTAAATAATATGTACCTACAGCTTTGAAACCCAGGTAATCTTCAGAACAGCCTGTCTTAGAAGTCAGTGTGACTGACACCCATATTCAGAAGTTTAACTACTGGTGGGTTGGATTTTAAAGTGTGTTTTTCATTCTTCAGGCTTCCTGTACATTATGCCCAAAGCACCCAACAAAGCAACTAATGCTCTAACCATCAACTGGTGTAAGGGGAAAATGAGGGCTAGTGATTATCAAATGTCAGCTATATTGATAATGGAAGTATTGGCATTTAGTAATTATACTTGTCTTCTAAATCAGATATGCTGCACTACAGAATTATGTCAGCATAGTCTTTCAAAAGCATATTTCTGTAAGTTTACATTTTTCCAAAGCATAATCTGACAGAGGTTAGGAGGTCATGATGCGTGCTTGTCTGTTGAATGAAGAAAAATGTCTTCTATTGACTTCTGGGTAAAAGTTAGTAGCTCTGAAACTCAACACGGTCCTTCGTTTTAGTGGAGAAATAGAGTGAGCATTAATTCCAAAGAGATGAATTCTTTCGTTTACATGTAGAGATAGGTTGTAAGTTTAGAGAGCAAATTATTGCAGTTATTTACTGATTGGCGTATGCACTACTGTTCAAGAATATCACCCTCTGTTGTCTTGTCCTAAATCTTATAATGTATGTATTGTTTTATTCATCAAACCATCGAGCTTTTTTTCTTTGACATGTGAGACATTTACAAGAGAAAGAAAAGGAATTAATATATATATAATTTTTTTTAAGATCTTTCCTTTTATATTCAGGAGAGCGTTTTGAAATAAGCTTGAGGAACCAAGAGGCTTAAATTTTTCTCTTCAACAACTAACAGACCTTTGAGAATTGAAAGATCTAAATCTGCTTCTAAAATGTAATCAAGAGGATTGCAGTTATTCCACTAATCCAAACCCAGGGAAATTTTAGCAAGAAAATAAATTAGTTCCTTTCGAAGTGCTTCTCCTCATTTGTCTTTGTAAACTGATAATTTGGAGAATATTGCTTTTCAACTCTTTGAATCATATTTAGGAATATGAAGCACATAAATGTTTGTAAATCATGCCTCCTTCCAGCTTATATGATTGGAGGCCAGGGGAGAATAGCATACTCAAAATAACTGATCACTGTCTACTATCCCGTGAAAAATTAGTGTCAAAATACTGTACAAAATTATAGCAGTTGAAAGTCATAGATGGATTTGATGATCTTAAATGTTTTCTCCAATCTAAATGATCCTCTGAAAGTATTCAGTGTTAGCTTGCTGTTGGTGTGTAGGAAGTGGTAAGCTGCTGTGTTGAAGATGAATGCTCTGACAACAAAATTTTGTTTGTGTTCTCATTTGAAGTTAACACCTGGCACAAAAATAAAATCATGCCCTTCTCAAATGCTCAGGTAAAAATATATGCATGAGCAAAACGAGTCCAGCAATTTTCTGAGGAAAGGCAGTCCTCAAAGTAGTCAGATACTTTTGAGAACTATCAGGAAATAAAAGAATGAAGACTTCACTTTTTAAAAAAATTCCTTAATACAAGTTAGTAGATATATTGCTTATTCTGGATGGCCACAAATTACAACCTTTCAGTCAATGGCAGTAAATTAACTAGACTTGAAAATAAATATATTCCTATCTTTTACTTATGTTAAAGTTTCTTTACCTCTTTCTTTACATGCTTCTGCCTCTCTCTTGCTTATCTTACAATATTCAGGAATATTCCAATAAATTTAATGGAATCAGAAAGGAATTGGCAAGAAAAGAGGTAAGACTGTGGTCTAAGGAGTGTTTATATTTGGAAGCATATATCTCTGAAGCAAAAATTTAATATTTACCTAGATGTATAAAACTGCAAAAGTATTAACGTCTACACTGGTCTTGGAATAAACTGACTTCTCTCTGAATCTTTAAACCCAGTACATGCATTCAGTAGGAATTTTTCTAGGAAACAACTCTCTGCAATCACTAGTTACTCTCTAGTTGAGTGACTTTTTGTTCAGTAGTACTGTTTTAATTTTTTCTCTATTTTGTTTGCAAATTGACAGATGCTCAAGAAAGCCATTAATAATGTGAGAAGAATGGCTTCTCATCCAACATTGCCATATTGTAAGTTCAGTATTCTGCTATTTTGTACTAGCACAGCAATCTATTATATATTTTGAAAGTTGTTTATAAGCCACACTTTACTGAAACTATTTTTTATTTTGAAAAATAATATTGGGGGATATAGAATAGCCTTTAGAAAAATTAATATTTTTATAGCAGAAAGTACCATGTTTCTGTTTTATTTGTGACTTGGGTGAAAGATGGCAGGAAAAAGATATGTTACTGTCTCCAAGTAAATCGCTTCATATTTTAGTACCATCTAAATACAGTTCTTAGTTAAATACTGAATAGCATGACTGTAATTTTCAGTGGTACCTAGTACGCCTACACCACACCAGATACTATGGCACATATTTGGGCACTAGTTATTTTGAGCTGATGTGAGATATCTTTAGATTTTGGAAGCAACCTTCCTTCTAGACTCCTACAACACCTGTGAAAAATCATGCAAATATATTCTGTTGCAGACCTGACAGGTGCTCAAGATGGTAGTGTAAGAATGTTTGAATGGGGTCATGCTCAGCAAATTACATGTTTTCGATCTGGTGGCAACTCAAGGGTAACTCGGATGCGATTCAATTACCAAGGAAATAAGGTAACTGACAATGCTTCTGTACTTACTCTCCTTCCTACCCCCACCCCAGTATAATTGTAAATTAGCAGAAACATCATGTCCTTAAGTCTTAACTAGTTTCTTGGAATTGTGGGTAGTTTCTCTGCATACTTATATGTGTATTTACTATTAATACACCTTTTCTTTCAGTTTGGAATTGTTGATGCTGATGGATATATAAGTTTATATCAGACAAATTGGAAATGTTGTCCACTTACTGGAACTTCACCTAAACCATATTTGGTAAGATGAAAACTAAATTGGTTTCCATAAACTTTTGTTGTACTCTCTTATTTCTTTCCCCCTTCAGAATAGTTAGGAGAGGGCAGGGATTGTGCTGATAACCAGTATTAATCAAGATTAAATTATGTATTGTTGCCGTCCTGTGATCTGTATGACAGACAAGTTATTAAATTCTAATCATGATTACTAGGAGGAGAGTAGAAAATGGCATGTTAGGTCTGAAATAACTGTAATGTTCAATGAGACTTGTCAATAATTGTCAATTAATTGACAGTTATGCAGGACTGGAAAATGCATGAAAAATTGTGTCAGAAGGCATGACTATACCTTTATATCCCATGTTCTTCAAGTTGCTTTTGAAAGAGCTTACTTTCTCAAGGAACCTTAGGATTTCATGCTTGCGCAAAATACATTTTCTTTTTAATCAATAATTTCTAAACTGCAATTTTTCAGACATGGCAGTGTCATAACAAAACAGCCAATGACTTTGTTTTCATCAGTTCATCATCTCTGATAGCCACAGCAGGATTGTCTTCTGACAACAGGTAAGAACTGCTGTGATGATGCATGAAAGTGAATTGGTGCCATATTTTCTCTCCTCCCACACACGATTTTTTTTTTTAGTCATTCTTCTTAAGCAGTTGAAGAACCACCTGTACTTCTGCTTGTTTTCTTTCTTTGTGGAAAGGGCAGAGGAGCGATGCTTGTAGCTAAATTCATGTTCCTACTATGGGAAATTCCACAGGGAAGCACAAATCCTTTGCTCATGTTCTATATGAGGAGGGGAAGTGGAGAGGGAGGTCTTGAGTGTTTCCCTAGGATTCAGTGATAGGATGTCTGGGAACGGCTCAAAGCTGTGTCATGGCAGGTACAGACTGGACAATATTTCTTTAGCAAGAGGGTGGTCAGACACTGGAACAGGCTTCCCTGTGAGGCAGTCGATGTCCAAAGCCTCTCTATGTTTGAGACATTTGGACAATGCCGTTAATAACACACTTTAACTTCTGGTCACCTCTGATTGTGTCAGGATGGTGGACTAGATGATCCTTCTGTGTCCCTTCCAGCGGAACTGTTCTGTTGTGTTTTAGTCATATGAACCTGTATTAAATTATTTTTATAGATATAAGGGATTTGCATAGCTCTTCATTTCATACTTTCTTAAGTATTGATAAATAAATAGAAAAAACTGCTAACATTCCTGTGAATTCTGCTGCAAAATATTATCTCAATATAAATCCTTTATGGGGGAGTAGCCAGTTGTTAGATGATTGTGTAGAAGGCATGTTCTTGCAGTATATATATGAGTCTGCTCAAAAGAAATCATTGGAAGTGTTTACAGTGCTTTTATGCCTGAACCAGTGTTTCTAAGGTTCAGATGACTTTCAAGTGTTCAAAATACTTTAGAACATTTATCACTGAATGAAACTGTATTCTTTTTCCACAGAAATATTTGTCTTTGGGATACTTTGGTTTCACCTATGAATAGCTTGGTGCATGGTAAGTAAAATACGACCACCGAAGTATTTGGTCATGGTAAAAATTGCATATTTGTGTGTCTGTCTTTATGGAAAAGTCAGTGTGGGAAGTAATTTTAACACTAGCAGTAAAACATCTTTTGCCATTATGTGTGAGTATACCAAGTAGGAATATAAAACCAGATTGTTGAGAAATTTAGTATTCTGTGTAAATGATTGGTTTCATGGACATGAGCACTTTCCTTTGCATACTTTCTATCTTTGCATCCCAAGAGCAACCCTGACCGCCAGATGCTTCTGTTCCTTTTTAAAAGATTCTGAGCAGTTCCTGCTTGTAGTGATTAGCATGTTGAGAAGCCAATAGCTATAGCATTGTCAAAACAACAATTTTTAGCATGGCTGTGAGATACGTTTTTGCAGGACAGGTATCTACACCCTCAAGTTCAAAGTTCCTATGGTTGTGCCTCTACTCATAAATCAGGGTGGTCCCACTCCAAGTTTTTTAATTAGTTAAGTATTAGACCAAATAATGATACTATAAAGACAGTGTCAGGCACTTGCAGGTACGTTCTCTGTTTGGAGAATATGAGAGGACATGTTTTTTATGAACTGACAGGTATTTCATTGCCTCTCTGAAAATCCTGTCTTCATGGAAGACATGACTGTAAAATAGTTGTCTGAAGATATGTATATAAATAAACACACCTAATTGTCTAGAAAATACTCATTGATATTCTTACTAATATGTTGAACTAGCAAATGTACAAAGATCTCGTAACTGTGTAGTAAATGTCACAGTTGAACTAAGAGATGAACTCAACTGCCATACTTGTAAAGCAGTGCATTTTTGCTTTCAGAGGTTGTCCAGTTCCATGGCACTTTTATTCTATGTATTATGGCAAATACTGTGGAATGTTTTAAATGCTTTAGGTATAGATATCTACAAATAGTTTTACAAAAATGCTTTAGAAGAGTTATTCCTATAAGTATACTTTCTGTGATGCAATAAATGTTTAGCAGGGTTTCAGTAGTTTTATTACTAACATTTTCTTGCAAGAAATATATTTCAATATCTAAAATACAGAAATAAGATCAGAGTTGTGAACTTGAAGTATGGTGAATGCTTAAGTGTACATGAGAGACTCAGGAAGTTTCTAAAGATAAATTTAGAGAACCTTTGAACTACCAGTACAGTATACTGAGCTTTGTTCTGGGAATTGTAATTTTCATTCACTTCCTCCACTAACTTGGGGGATTAGACATTACCAAATAAATGCAAAAAGCAGAAGATCAGAAATAAAATAATCAGTGGAAACTTGCGAGATATTTGGGCAACCAGTTTAGGAGGACATTTCTGATAGGAATTATATGCCTTAAAATAACAAACATTAGAGACTTCGAAAATAATCTGTTTCTAGTCACAAATTCATAGTTTGTGATTACACAGGGATAGGAAAAGAGGATATAATCAGACTTTAACTGCTTAATTTGAGAATACTGCAACTTCAGAATGTCTGTGATCTGGGCTTAGGTGTGTATATGTGGTACTTCAATAAATGAACTGGTTGTGGTCAGTTGGATTACAGTATCAAAGTCACTGTTGTTACTGTCTTGAACCATTAGAGGTTGATGAAAAATTGAAGTTAGTATTGTGTGGTTGGTCTAAACTACTTTGCTTTGGCTTTCAGCTTTTGTCTGTCATGACAGTGGAGCAACTGTGCTAGCATATGCTCCAAAATATCAGCTGTTAATATCTGGAGGCAGAAAAGGCTTTACATGTGTAATTGATCTTCGCCAAAAGCAGCAGCAACAGTTACTGCAGAGTCATGATTCTCCAGTCAAAGCAATTGCTGTTGATCCTACAGAAGAGTATTTTGTCACAGGATCTGCTGAAGGCAACATCAAGGTATTAATGAGGGGAGGGAGCAGAGATGACGTGTACATTCAGAAAGAATCTTGTATAAATGTGGCATAATCAGATGTCATATGTTCTGGATTTTTTCTCAACCTTCACTTTTGCATTTACTACCTTTATTGTGTAATGTTAGTCTTAACTTGTAGTCCTCCTTTTAATTAGTCTTACCTTCGTCCCTGTATATATTTCCAATAATAAAAAATTAATGTTCTATATCTGTGTCATTACAGATTGCTACATATTTTTCTTTTACAGTTACTGTCAGAAAAATAAATGCAAAATGTAGTCAAATTTCTATATGACTTACTACTGCTGAATTTTAAGATCGTATCAATTACCTTGTAAGAGATCAATGTTTTGTTGCTTTTTGCAGGTATGGAGTCTGTCTACATTTAATCTTCTTCACACTTTCATCAATGAGCATGCTCGACAGTCTCTCTTCAGAAACATTGGGACGGGAGTCATGCAAATTGAGACAGGACCAGCAAATCACATATTCTCCTGTGGTGCTGATGGAACAGTGAAGATGAGAATCTTGCCTGACAGATTCAGCCCTTTAAAGGATGTGTTAAAAAATGATGTGAAATTTATGATCTAATGTTTTTCTCCTAACAGTGAATAGCATTTCCGTTTTGGCACCCCTGAAAATATTTTTTCCTGGAACTAACAAACAAAGCAGATGCACAATGATAGCTTGTGATACAAAGATGTTTTAGGTTTTTTCTTTTATTTCCCCCCTGCTCTCCCCGTATTTGTTACCTGGAGCTTTTAGTTCCTGATGTACTAATGCCTTAAAAATTAACAAGGTCCTTCAGATTTTGATCATTGCCTAAAGTAAAAGCTACAGATAACTCTGAATTATGTAGTTATAGTAATATTAAGATGTCACTGAAATAGTTTACTCTTCCTTTTGAGGTAGTTACAGTCCCACCTGAAGTGTGGCATCTGCTTATATTCAACATCTGGCCACCTCCTAAAAGCATGTCTGTTCAGATGGAAACCTTAGATAGCATTCTTTTTCACTGTGGCAACCATAACTGTCTCTCTTCTCAGCTTGTTTAGTCCACTGACAATAAAAATTTATACCTATGTATTGAAGAGAAACGAAGTCTGTAGGAGTGAACACTCCTTGTCATGCGAACATTCATATAACGAGCCACTCTTTGTCTCCATTCCTGGAATCCAGGCTGTTTACCTCTCTAACTTGCCTGATCTCCTTCCTCTGATCTAGGGTAGAAGAAACTGAAGGATGTTCTGTAACTTGTCTTCTGTTCTATAGCCTGAATCACTGCCATCAGGATGGCAGGCTTACCTTTAAAAATAAATATATTTTTAACCCTGAACACTCCCTTTACAAAAATATGTAAATATGAACGGATATCTTCCGAGTAAAATAGTCAAGATTATGGATGAAGCTTTAATCTTGATGATAAAGATACAGGAAGATACTACTTTAGGATGTGGCACTAGAATTTCTTCGAAGACTATTTATTTTGATGTCTGTAAAGGGGAAAAAACCCAACCTAATTTATTTTTACATTTTTTTCCATTAAGACTTCTGTTTAGCCCAAAGATACTCAGTTCATTCTTAGCACTTAATGTTCTTATTTGTGTGCTTTTCCTAAGTACTTTGAAAAAGAAGACAGAAAAAAATTGAACAGCAAAGTACTTCAACACTGTCAGTCTTTGTAGTGTATGTTTACATCTGGTGTCAAATGAAAGAAAAAGAAAGGATAGATGGATTCTTTTTTTTTTGCCAAAATATTAAACTGTGTAACTTAAATGTTTGACCAAATTATTAATGCACAAAGCCTTTACATTTTTTTAGTCAGCTAGACTGTTTCTGTAACTATTTTGGTTTACTTTTGCTTACTTGAGAGCTTGACAAATGTTTAATTTGTAAATTAGGTGTGAGGCTGGATTACTTGAATGCCAATGGTGTACTTTTTGCTAAAAGATACTTTGTGAAATATAGCACCAAGATATTAACTGTAAAATAAACTTGTCAAATTAGCAACTATGGGGATAAATAAAGAATAGCAGAAATGAAGGGCTTGCAAAATGAACTATGTAACATTCTCAGGATGCTTTTGTCTTAAGAATATAAAGTTGTTTAAAAAGATTTTGTAAAATGTATTAAGGTCATTATAAATGTATGTTTTGCAAGTTGCAGTGCAAACACTATGAAGGTTTTTATGCACATAACCTGAATTTTCAAATTGTGCAATAAAAAGAATGTGAATATTTTGCCATGAGGAAACGTGACAGCATTTCAAACTGGTACAGCTGTTCAGTGATTCAGTTGTAATTGTTCTTCCTTAACACATAGATTGAAATCAAACTTGATATCAAAACAGTTTAAGTACAGCGATGGACCAGAAAAGTGACACCACCTTACGAAACAGACTTGCCCAATGAGTATGTTGTATAGCTCAGTGGCTGAGTTTCTAATATGCTGTGTTCTTACGGAAGAAAGGAAACAATGGAGTAAAGAGTAGCACACTCCCTTAGAATCAGCTGAACCATGACTTTGTAGCTGCATCAGTTTTATACACCCACTGAACAAAGTTACATGTGCAAAACTCATGGCAGTATTATATAGTTACATCCTTGCTGTTTTGTCCTTAACTATTTATATCTCATTAGCTTTAATATTTTGAGCTCAAGTTTATTGTACTGGCAATCACAAAAAGCTGTCTTACCATCTGTGAACTGAGCAGGTTTTATATGTAATTTGCCAAGACATACAATGTTGTCATTTTTCTGAGTAGAGCTGCACAATGAAAAATCCTGGCAAACATGCTTATGCCAGAAAAGTACTGACTGTGAGCAGGCATTTTCAGTAATGTTTATAGTTACCATAAGCTTTTCTCAAAACTCAATTCTGTAAAATCAAAATGTATTTGCCACACCTTTATAATCTTTCCAATAAATCCTGCAGAAGCTCAATCTTCTAGAGTTCCATGTTGCTGCTATTTCATTTACAAATCTGTTGTTTGTATAATGTTCATTGATGTTTAACTATTGTAAGACAAATTATTGGTAGTTTTCTTGTGATGATGGAGTCAAAATGAGTTAACTTCTCCTGTATCTGAAACTTTTAAAGGGACACTCTCAACTTTAAATCTAGTCATTGGGGAAGAACTGAACTCAAAATTCTGCCAGCTGTTGCCCTTAACAACTTCCACTTATTTTTGTCCTCTGGCAATTAATGCTTTTTCCCTGCTGCTATGCAAGTTACTGAAACTGAAGGGTAATAGTGGCTACAGAGGGTTCATTGCTTGAAGTAGCCATGTGCACAAATTGAATGTAAAATTTCATTTTTCAGTGCTGAATCAACAAAACTTTATTGTCCAGACAAAATAACTTAGCTTGTAGTTGATAATGTCCCTTTCAAATATCATAGACTGGTACTTGTGACTTATGTTTGTCTGTGTAGCAGTACATAATGCTATGAGAGTGTGCCATTCTTGTGTTGCTAAATGATCCAAGTTCTTTATGGTTACTTTGGTAGCTTGTGAAAGTTATAACTCTGGTCATCTGGGTACTTAAACTGGCTTTCTGTGTCACATTTAAGTAGAAAATTGTCATCTGACAGCTGATGTTACAGGATGTTTATGGGGAAAGATAGAATAGATGCAGGTTTTGTACCATGCCACAGTGGTGCAAGGTGGGGTCATACATGCTCTACTGCATTCTAGGAACCTTGCTACCAGTTACAGAAAATAAACTGTTGAGGTATCTTACATTAGGTACCACCCCCTTCCTCTTAAGAGCACCCAGTGTTAGATTAGTTGTAATAGTTAAAAAAAAGCAACAGTGATTAAAAGGAAATAAGCTTGGGGATAATCTCCAAAGTAATTTTTTTCAAATGTTTATTTTTACTAAAAATAGCAAAACCAGCTCTTGTGGCAGGTTCACCACACTGAACAAACTACTTTCTATAAAATAAAGATTGATTTACCTGGTTTCTTGGTGTTTCTTATTCCTCCATTTCTAGCTCTAAAATCTGCATAATTTTGATCTTTCTCCTTTTTGTGTGCAGTTTAGTTTGTGAGTTTTTTTAATGCCTTTGCTTTTCATGCTTTAGCTTTCCTTGTACTTCCTAAGTGGAATGATGTGTGGCTGATGTAAGCAATGACACTTGCTGTGATTGTCTTTCACAACTTTTTTAACCGCTTTGCTGTGTCAAACTTGAAGAAGCTCTTTGGGTACCTCATCTCTATAACGT
>NW_008668812.1:0-9695 GCF_000695815.1 Acanthisitta chloris
ATTCTTACTGCATCCATTTAATTTACAGTGCCTCCAAGTATTGAAGGCCCTGAACAAGAGCTGCTCAGTGAAGCCATCAGTAATCCTGTCACCTTTGTGTGTGACGCTACTGGAATTCCTCCACCAACATTACTGTGGCTCAAGAATGGAAAACCAATAGGTAACATTCCCTCATGTTTTTCACTCCTCTTTTTTTCCCCCTCTTTGAGGCACCACTGTGCTATTTGCTGACCATTTTTTTGTTTCTTCTTCATCGAATCATAGAATTTTTAGAGGTTGGAATGGACTTTAGACATCATCCAGCCCCAAGCCCTGCCCTGGGCAGGGACACTTCCCACCAGAGCAGGTTGCTCAAGGCTCATCCAACCTGGCTGTGAACACTGCCAGGGTTGGGGCAGCCACAGCCTCCCTGGGCACCCTGGGACAGGGTCTCACCACCAGAACAGGGAAAATCTTCCTGATATCTAATCTAAATTTCCCCTCTTTCATTTTGTGCCCATTGCCCCTTGTCCTGTCCCTGCAGTTCCTAACACAGAGTCCCTCTCCAGCTTCACCATAGCCCTTTCATCTCCTGGAAGGCTTCTATGAGATAAAAGTGAGATAAATGACTCTACCACATTTTCCTGGCCCTCCTCCTTTAACCTAAGATGCCAGAGGACGTATCCATCTTCATCTGACTCTTAGGATAACTGATTGGAATCTTTGTTTTGAAGTGCTGATGACAGAATTTCTCCCAAGATGTTTGCTCCCTGGTTTGGAATGACTTGTTTACATATTTCAGAAAACTCAGATTCTCTTGAAGTTCACGTTTTATCTGGTGGAAGCAAACTCCAGATTGCTCGTGCTCAGCTCCTGGACAGTGGGACCTATACATGCATTGCCTCCAATGTAGAGGGAAAAGCTCAGAAAACCTATGTGCTTTCCATCCAAGGTAAGCAATGAGGGTGCAGTGAAGAGAACTGGTTAATAAATGAGTGAGTGTGATGCTATGTCTGAGCTAGAGACGTTGAGATAACAGAAACATATAGGAAAGTGGAGGAGTCAGACCATTATTTTTATCATGTGTAACGGGGGAAAAATGCTCAGAAGATTATATACTGGTCAGGTATGGAATATCAAGCTGCTTGTTTGATCTAATATGACTGAAATTGCTTCCAATGCTCAAACATTCTAGTGGGACTGACACTCTGACTTGATGGCTGTCATCCTTGTTCTCTAGGAGAACAGGCTGGAAGTGGCTGTGCTCAGGATGGGTTGAGTGTGTGGCTGTTAACAGCACTATGATGGTGTTGATCATAGAATCACAGAATGGTTTGGCTTGGAAGGAGAACCTAAAGATTATCTACTTCCACTCCCTGCCCTGGGCAGGGACACTTCCCCCCAGCCCAGGCTGCTCCAGCCCCATCCAGCCTGGCCTGGAACACTCCAGGGATGGAGCAGCCACAGCTGCTCTGGGCACCCTGTGCCAGAGCCAAGAACCTGTTCCAGGTGCTGCACTAAATGCTGGTACTCATGAGCTACTGCAGTGTGACTTATACAAGTTTAGGTTATGTTTCTTTCTGGTGAATCCTCTTCCTTCCATCCTGCATTTCCAGTTCCTCCTAACATCGTTGGCGCTGAGATGCCGAGTGAGGTCAGTGTCCTCCTGGGGCAGAGCATCCAGCTTGTCTGCAGTGCCACTGGAGTGCCCACACCAGACGTGCAGTGGCTTAAGGATGGAAAACCAGTTCCCAGGGATGATTTTCCACGAATAAGGCAAGCAAAAATAAGCAGACACTGCATCATCATCTCCAGTTTGAGAGCTCAGAGGGCCCTAAAGAGGGAGCATAAAAGAGGGCCCTGTGGGGGAGTGTGCAGAGAGCCTCAGCTGGAGCTTAGAAGAGTTAAGTACATCACCCCCTCTTTAGCTTCTCTAGATTCAGTATAATTTGTTACTACTTTGATATTTTTAAGCTGTTTTTTCTTTTTTCCAGAGGTAAGTATGTTCTTTTTAACTTCCGTTAAATTTAATCAGCTTCATGAAAGTTTATTAAGGTCAGTAAGTTCCATTAAGTACCTTTGGAGGGGAAAGATCTGAGACATGGAAACATCTTACTCTTGATGCTTTTGATTATGGGTCTTCAAAAGCCTGGCTGGAATTGAATCTTAAAGCAAAGGTAAACAGGACATCTCTAGGAAAACCTTCCTAGCTTATCTCTAACAATAATATTTTGCAAAACACAAGGGAGACTCCCAACAGGATAAGAGGTAGTGATTTAAATGCCCAAAAGGGACTGTTTATTTGCCAGGCTGGAAGAATAGGTAAACAGCCTCACTGTGGTTTGTGATCCTCCTTGCAGAGTGACTCCAGATGGCAGCACATTAAACATTTCCAGAGCTCTCAGTTCAGATACAGGGAAATACACTTGTGTGGCTACTAACCCTGCAGGAGAGGAAGACAGGATTTTCAACGTGAATGTGTATGGTGAGTCCTCCCAGATGTGGAACCAAGCTCTGCTCCATGATCCCATCCTTGTGAGCACTCCCCAGGGAGGGCCTGGAGGGGAGTGCCACGTGCATGTGTTTCCAATTCCTTGTACTGTAGATATCAGTTCTGTCCATGGCAAAAGGATTGAAATTGCTGGTAAATGTGTTTTGGGATAAGGAGGAATTAATTCCTTTTGTGGATTTCATCACAGAGGAATTCTGCTTACAGTGGTTTCTCATTTCTTCTGGAGAGAGATATGCTCAGGGTTGTGGTACTGCTTTTTGTGGGGTTAGTTTATCTTCACTGCTTCCAGTCAAAGTGCATCAGCCAGAGGCAGAGTGGGGTGGTAAGGAAGTTATAGTCCTTAGAGTTTAAAAGAAAAATGATGGAGTGTGGGAGGAAATTCTTGCAGAGTTTGACATGCAGAGGACAGTGAGTACAATTTTTAGCAGTGTAGATATTTTAATTAGTGAAAAACGTGCTCGTTACTGACAATGAGTAGAGTGCAGAGGGAAGGATTTCACTGCAGTGTAGGGATCTGTCCCAGTCACACAGACTCAGAACTGATGGGAATAGGAGCATGAGCAGAGTAGTCAGAGATGTCCTTTGGTATCACAAGTAACAGTCCTCAGTGACCACACCACATCTCTTTGGGAGAGAATCTCACTGCACAGCAGCTGAGAGGTTTTTGATCAGTTTATATTGGTTGGAGTTTGAGCAATAACCAACTTAAATGGCCTTAGCTACACAACTGTCATGGTGCCTGGTGGGATGTTCAGTGAGGCAGAGCTGGGAGCTGTGTGGCTGGGCCTGCCCTGGAGAGTGAACCCCCAAGACTCTGGTTTTCAAACTAACCTGACAAATCTGAAAGCCCCCAAAGCAGCTCTGTTAGCATAATCAGCCAGAACACTTAGCCAGGCATTGAAAAATGAAATCTACATACACATCTAGGTGTTCATAAACTACCTTTCCTCCTGTGTGATTTCACTTCATGTAAGGTTTATGGAGGGCCATAAGTCTGGGTGGTAACAAACTGCCAGGTCCTTTCCATCCCTGGGCTGAGCCTGTCCCCTCTGAGGTTGGTCCTTCTAGCACTGCTATTCTCTCCCTCAGGATTTTAAACATGTAAATGGATCATTTATTAGTACTCCATATTATGCTGTTAGAGGATTTATTAAAAATGGGGCTGATCTTATGGAATTGCCTGTGGGGCATTAGGTGCACGTTTCCTGTAAGGTAACACATGTGGGATGGTTTTAAGAGTCAGTTTTTAATGTCTTCCTTTCCAACCTTTACAAAATGTAGTGCCTCCCACCATAGCCAACGGCAGGGTCGAGGCAGAGGAGCTCACTGCTGTTTTGGACACCTCCCTAAATATTGAATGTGCTGCTGCTGGGACCCCCCCACCACAGATACACTGGCTGAAGAATGGCCTTCCCCTTGCTGTCTCCTCCCAAGTCACTCTGCTGTCTGCTGGGCACATCCTCAGGTTGGTTTTCACCTGCTTTAACTAGCTGAGTCTTCCATTCTCTTTTGCTGTATCAGCAGAAATCTGCTAGCATTCCTGGAAGCAAGAGCAGAATGTGTTCCAAACCCTGCCATAATACAGGCAGTGGATTCCATGTATTCCATTTCCAGCTTGCTTAAAGTGCTTTATCTCCTCAGGCTTGCCCGAGTGCAGACAGCTGATGCTGCTGTGTACACTTGTGTAGCATCTAACAGGGCTGGAGTGGACAACAAACACTACAACCTGCAAGTTTTTGGTGAGTTTCTCTGAAATGCTGGACAGGCTTGAGAAGTGCAACAATGCAAAGCTGATGGAGTTTAACACAATGAAGGGCAAGGTCCTACACCTGGGCCATGGCAATGCCATCCCAGCTCCAGGTTGGGAGGGGAAGGAATTGAAACCAGCAGTGAGGAGAAAATCATGAGGGAAACATTCACTTTTCAATGCGGGTTGGTGTTTTTCTTGTTGTTGTTAAGGTTTTTTGGGTTGGTTTTTGTTTTGTTTTGTTTTTAAATGGAAAGTCTTTTAACCCTAGGGGAGTCCTCACCCATGGCCATTGAATCACCTAATGCTTTGTGTTGTAAGGGACCTTAAAGCTCATCTAGTCCCAACCCCCATGATGTGTCACAGGTTGTTTGGAAAGAAAAATAATGTCTAATTTGTGAGTGAGCTTTAGCCCGTGGGGAGATGCAGAAGGGTTTTCCATGCAGGAGTGCCCTGTGTGACAGCTCTTTGTGTCCTGGCAGTGCCCCCGAGCTTGGACAACGCCGGGGGAACGGAGGAGGTGACGGTGCTGAGGGGCAGTGCCGCTGCCATGAGCTGTCTGACTGATGGCACTCCTGCCCCCAACGTGTCCTGGTTTAAAAATGGACATCCTCTGAGCCCTGGGCCTCACCTGACCTCGAGGAACCAAGGGATGGTCCTTCACTTTGTCCAAGCAGAGGTTGGAGACACGGGCAAATACACCTGTGTGGCATCCAATGAGGCTGGAGATGTCAGCAAGCACTTTGCCTTGGAAGTGCTGGGTGAGTGTTAACCTTTCAGGAGAACCAAACGTGAGCAGGAAAATGGAATTTAAAAGGTCTCTATGGATAAGGAGTATTTTCAGAGACTCACAGAATCCCAGAGTGGTTTGGGTTGGGAGGGACCTCAAAGTCCATCTCGTCCCACCCCCTGGCATGGGTTGGGACATCTCCCACTAGCCCAGGCTGCTCCAAGCCCATCCAACCTGCTCTTTTCAATAAATGACAAATAAGAGAAATCAGGAAGTGAAAGATCTGTAAATGGGTAATCTATTTCTGAAGTACTGAAACCTGCTATAATTAACATAACTCTGTGCTATGAGTCAGTAACTTTGGTTAGGAGAAATTCAGCCTGACAGGAAGAGGCACAGCTGAAGGTGCAGCAGTTAAAGGGCTAATAAATATGTTCACTGAAATCACAGAATATATTTTATCTGTGATTTTGAAAACATTTTTCTAACTAATAATTCCAGTTCATAGAATATGCAAATTAACAGGCAGAGGCCTGTTAATGACATGAGTTATTCAGTGAATTCATGACACTCAGAAAAAATATAATGTAGACTAGTTCTACAGACTTCACCCCCAAGGTTGTGTCTCATGTTTTATAATTTTCTTGGATTGGTTTTTATCAGGTTTTTGAGTCAATAAAGAACTTTAATGTTTTTCCTTCCCCAGAGCCACCTCACATCAATGGTTCAGATGAACCAGAAGAACTCTCTGTCATCGTTAACAACCCTCTTGAACTTCTCTGCATCTCCTCTGGCATTCCAGCCCCCAAAATCTCCTGGATGAAGGATGGGCGCCCACTTCTGCAGACAGATCATGTCCATGTGCTAAGAGAAGCTCTTCGAATAACCAGTGCTCAGGTAGAGTATCTGTTCCAAACAGGCTCAGCTTTGCATTCCCTGGAGGAGTCTTAGGACCATCCTCAGAGATGTCCCTGTAAGTCCCTCACCTGCTTTGGCCATTACAGGAAATATTTTTCAAGCCCTGCCTTGGAGTACAGAATGCAGTAGTGTTCTGGGATGAGAATGCCCAAGCACTTCTGCCTCCTCTGAGCATTATTTTTTTTTTCATGTTCACTTCAGTTTTCCATGACTTTTTTATTTATTGGTGCATCTCATTACAAAGCAGAACAATCAGTGCTGGGACTTGTCTTTTCCTGGAGTTATTTCTGGTTTCTGTTCACGTATTACCTATTTGACTCTTGTCACTATCTCTTGCTTTTCTTATTTTGTGATTTATACTTCCTCCTCAGCCACTCTTCTGTTTCTATTAGCTTGGATTTTCAGAAACCCTTTTGCTTCTCACCTAAAGCCTTGAGCAACCTGCTCTGGTGGGAGGTGTCCTTGCCCAGGGCAGAGCTTGGGGCTGGGTGATCTGTAAGGTCTATTCCAACCCCTAAAATTCTGTGATTCACTCTATGATTTTATATCCAAGCCATAGATGAGAGCAGAAATTCAGGCAGTAAAAGAGTCTGGGGAAAAGAACCTTTAAAAACCTACCTTGATAAACTAATGCTGTATCCAGCTGTGGACAGCCAGGCAATGTTCCCCAAAGAGGAGTGGGAAAGGGCTTGGGGTTGATTGCTGCTGGTTTTGTTGGTCAAACAAACACTTCTTGGCTTTATAATGAGGAGTTTACAGGGAGGAGAAACCAGAAAGGGATGAATGACTATGTGTGCACAGGAGGATTTACTCAGTACCCAAGCCTGACCCTTCCTTAGATGGATCCCTATGGCCAGTTCTGTCTTTATTGTTGGAGACACATTATCCAGAGAGATTTTTGGAGTCCTGCAACTCCTAAGCCATCTCTGAACGACCTCACCGTGGGAAAATGAAGAAGTGTTCAAGAACTCTTAATTTCTTTCCAGGCATTTCTTATCTGTTGTGTCTGTGTTCAGGTGCTGCCTCTGATATGTTGTCCATGTTAGTATTTCATGGTTTGGCCAAATTTTCCTCGTGTCCTGAGGTTTCTGCTGCAGTTGTTTCTCTGTTTCTAGGTGGAGGACACAGGAAGATACACATGTTTGGCCTCCAGCCCAGCAGGAGATGATGACAAGGAGTATTTAGTACGAGTGCATGGTAAGTTTAATTTAGGGAAAAGGGAAAGAATGCTTCAAAGTGTAAACTGCTGAGGTAGATATCAGCATCTCATTGAACAAGCTCCATATTCCCAGAGAAGAAATATGGTGTGATATTACACCATATGATCATAATTGATGTTTCTGAATGAAGATGATTACTCTGAATGTGATACATAATTAAAAGGAAAAGTTCCACCTGATTTCTGTTATAATTCCAAGTCTTATTTCTGAATACTTAGGGAAACTGCTGAGGTAGATATCAGCATCTCATTGAACAAGCTCCATATTCCCAGAGAAGAAATATGGTGTGATATTACACCATATGATCATAATTGATGTTTCTGAATGAAGATGATTACTCTGAATGTGATACATAATTAAAAGGAAAAGTTCCACCTGATTTCTGTTATAATTCCAAGTCTTATTTCTGAATACTTAGGGAGTTCTTAGGTACCAGTGTTGGGTTGGGTTGAGTTTGTTGTGCTTACTGAAAAGGGATGTGAACTACACTGATGTATTTAACACAGGTCCTGAAAAGGAGAACCAGTTAATGATCCTGAGGCTCTGCATTTATTTTAAACTGAAGAAACGAGTTGGAATTTTTCCATAAGCAGTTTTCCTGACAGCTCACGTGGGTGGTGTTTATTTTGTCCTGTGTTTGTGGCAGTTCCTCCTAACATTGCTGGTACCAGTGTGCCCCAGGACCTCACTGTGCTGCAGAACAGACAAGTTATCCTGGAGTGCAAATCAGATGCTGTGCCACCTCCCACAATCTCCTGGCTCAAAAATGGAGAGCTCCTCGAGGTACATTGCATTATTTGGCCTAGCCTTTTGTTCCCTGTAGCTGTTACACACAGTGCTTGAGGTTTCTTGCTCTGCTCACTCTCCCCTTCAGTGCAGCCCAAGCCATGGTGCCCTGAATGCCAGAGCAGCTGAGTAGCCCCAGTCCAACTCCAGTTAGCCCTGAACGAGCCCCTGAGGCTAGCAAGCATGTGAAGTGGCCACCCCACTGTTACTTGTTCTTTTTTCCTTTAGGGGGATCCGTTGCTCCTCCTGGATCCTCTGAACAATGCTAGAAGCCTTCGGTATACTCCTGAATGGCTTCCCAGGAAAGGTAGCTGAGAAAAGACTACACTACATGTTTCCTTTGGGTATATTATGCATCCTCCTACTCTAGTAGCATTTAGAAAGGAGTTGAAATTCTTAAAAAGAAAATGGGTTGCTAATCACTAGAGGTTTTGTATCAAATGCATCTTTTCCACTCAGAATTCCATAGTGTCGTGTCAAGGCAGTGAGTCTTTGCTGGTTGAGAGACAATTAGCAAGATGAGGATGGTTTATACAGAGAATTTTTTTGTACCCATCCTTGGGATCACTCACAAACCAATTGCTGTTCAACTGAACATTGCAGTTCAGTTATTGATAGAACTTAATGAATTGATCATTCATTTTCCCTCAGTTGATATTTATTTGATATTGATTCAACGTATGAATTGTGTCTCCATTAACTGTGGTCCATCAGTAATCTTCACCCAAATTTCTGCTTGTTTGCCTTCTGACACAACATTCTTCATCCTCTTTCTCTAGGGTATCAGAGAATTTAGGGTTTGGAATGGGCCTTAGAGATGATCCAGCCCCAAGCCCTGCCCTGGGCAGGGACACCTCCCAGCAGAGCAGGTTGCTCAAGGCTCATCCAACCTGGCTGTGAACACTGCCAGGGTTGGGGCAGCCACAGCCTCCCTGGGCACTCTGAGCCACTGTCTCACCACTCTTAGAGTAAAAAACTTTTTTCTCACATCCAGCCTAGACTTCCCCTCCTTCAGTTTGAACCCATCACCCCTTGTCCTGTCACTGCAGTTCCTAACACAGAGTCCCTCTCTGGCTCCTTGTAGCCCCTTCAGATATTGAAAAGTTGCTCTGAGGTCTCCACACAACCTTCTCTTCTCCAGGCTGAACACCCCCAGCTCCCTCAGCCTCTCCTCATGGCACTTGTGCTCAGTCCCTTCCCCAGCCTCGTTGCTCTGCTCTGGACCTGCTCCAGCCCCTCAATGTCCCTCCATGTTAGTTGTCCTCTTGCCTCATGAATTGATGTCAGTATGTGAGGGCTGAGGATTCTTGGGACCTTAAAGATTATCCAGCCCCAACCCCTGCCCTGGGCAGGGACACCTCCCCCCAGCCCAGGCTGCTCCAAGCCCATCCAGCCTGGCCTGGAACACTCCCAGGGATGGAGCAGCCACAGCTGCTCTGGGCACCCTGTGCCAGAGCCTGAGCACCACCAAGCTTATATAAATACATTCTCCAGGTATCAGGAGAACATTGGTGCCATCCCCAGTGCAGCACTACCTTTTTGGTGCAAACTGTGGACAGATCTAGCCTCTTGCAGCTTTGGAGTCCTGGTAGTCTTCAGTGGTTTGGAAATGCACAGTGAGTGTTAGGAAAAGAAATTGGTAGGAGCTTCTTGATCTGGTCTGTCTTTGTTCAGTTTGCTGAATTTGTGTCTTATTCCAGGATGGTTTTTCTGACATATCTTGAATAGAGTGTAAGGATTAAATTATAGCTTCATTCCCTGTCAGCTGTCATCTCTGTGCTTCTGTGTTTAGAAACCATCACA
>NW_008668812.1:9730-16207 GCF_000695815.1 Acanthisitta chloris
TCTGTAATGCTCTCTGGTTGTGAATCCTGTCATCTGTGAGGTTCCAGCCCTGCTGTGTGTTCTGCATTGTAGAGCTGGTGCTGTTGTGAGACCAGTGCACAGGGTCCTACTGCAGAACCAGAGGAGTTTGACC
Source organism: Acanthisitta chloris (assembly GCF_000695815.1). Taxonomy (NCBI): domain Eukaryota; kingdom Metazoa; phylum Chordata; class Aves; order Passeriformes; family Acanthisittidae; genus Acanthisitta; species Acanthisitta chloris. The sequence goes on from NW_008668812.1 coordinate 9,864, forward strand.
TCTCTCTTGCAGAGCTTTCTCAGATCCTTTAACCAGAACACTAGATGGGAATATCAGCCTTCAATTCCATCCAAAGGCTGGGGAGCAGAGACTTGAAAAACTTGAATTCCTGTTCTTCTTTTCTGCTGGTTTTTATCCAGTCAGGTTTTGAACACTTGTAGCTGATTTTCTGTCAGTTGTCCATGCAGACATGACCCAGACTGGCTGTGGTAGCAAAGCTTTGACTGAACTGGCTGCCTGGCAGGGGCTGAGAGTCACTGCAGAGCTGGAGGAGTGGCAGCCTCATAGCCAGGACTGCTGGCTAGTGAACTGCTGGCTAGTGAGAGTTAACTTTCGTTTCTGCTGCCTCCCACCTGAGCAAGACTGTGATGTCTGAGGAACAGTGTAGAGAAACTTGTATTCCTTCTGCCTGTAGTGTGTATGGAGGTAAAACAAGAGATGATCATGTGCTATTAACTGCCCCTATCCCTAAAAATTCCAAATCCCTTTGGCTATGTAACCCAGAAAAGCTGTCTTGTTCAGGCACAAGTCTCAGGAAGGGTTTCAAGAGAGAACCAGGAGCGATGAGAATATTTTAGACCTTTGTTTACTCTCTTATTTTCAAGGTTGTAAACAAAGCTAAGCCAGCAATGAATTCATTCCCTGGTTTCTCTGTGCCCTTCTCTCATTGCTTTTCTCCCTCTGCAATGAAGGAATGTTCTCTGTTCATCGAGAGGACAGCAGAGAAGCTCTAAAGGTGTCCTCCTGTGTCTGCCCTCAGGGGACTCCTCGGGTGCGGATCCTGTCGAGCGGGAGGTACCTGCAGATCAACAACGCTGCCCTGGGGGACACAGCCACCTACACCTGCAGAGCAAGGAATGTGGCAGGAGAGATGAGCAGGGAGTTCGTGCTGACAGTGCATGGTAAAGTCATTGTGCTGGTTTGAGCTGAAGTAGAGTTAACTTTCTTCATAGAGGCTAGTATGGGGCTATGTTTGGGTTTGGTGCGGAGCACAGAGTTGATAATGCAGAGATGTTTTTGTTATTGCTGAGCGGAGCTTGCACGGAGTCAAGGCCTTTGCTGCTTTCCGTGCTGCCACACTGGCAAGGGAGTTGGGGATGCATGGGAGACTGGGAGGAGACACAGCTGGGACAGGGGACCCAAACTGACCAAAGGGATCTTCCATACCATAGCACATCATGCTCAGTGTATAAGGTGGGAGGAAGAAGGAGGAAGGGGCAACATCTGGAGTGATGGTGTTTGTCTTCCCAAGGAACCGTTACGGGTGATGGGGCCCTGCTCTCCTGGAGATGCTGAACACCTCCTGTCTTCGGGAAGCAGTGAATTAATTCCTTGTTTTGCTTTGCTTGTGTGAGAGGCTGCGTGGTTCTTGGCTGCTGCTGGGGTTAAACCATGACAGTCATGGATCCAGCCCCGTGTGCTCTGACCTGTGCGTGGCATTTTGCAGGAGTTCAGGCCGCAGGAAGGGAGCGTTAGGAGTCTCTTGGCCGTGCCAAAGCTGTGGGACCATGTGTCTCTGGCCTGGTTGGTGCCACCATCTGAGTCCCAGGACCTGTGGGGACTCCCAGTGACTCCCTCACATCCTTCTGTGCTTCCTGCTCGTGGAGGCTGTGCCTAGCCTTTATCCTGTTGTGGTGTTGGGATACATCTGGAATCAACACCCAGATCCAGGACTCAGAGATGCTCTGGGACAAATCCAGAGAAACCCTTTGGAAGCATTTGGCTGCACCTCGTGGGCCTGGCTTTCACAGCTGGCTTGGCCACCAGTTCTGAAGGTTACCTGAAAACTGTGGCAGCTTCTCTGCACCTGTAAGCAGGAGGGGACAGGGCTTGAAGGGCCAGTGCATCCCAGCACTCACCCTGTGCCACCATAGCCCGGAGTTCCATTTGAAACCTATTTATTTTCTCATCTCTAGTCCAATGAGAAACTGTTCTACTCTTACCCTTGGGTGGTGAGAAGGAACTCCTTTCCTATTGCTACTCCCAGCCCAGTAACTTACAAAGTTGTCTCTGACAGTGCATTTCAGCCCAGTTTCCTTTCTCATTCCCTGCTGCATCTTGGCATTTACCATGTGCTGCCCAAAGGTAAGAAACTTCTTCCTGTCTCTGCAGTGATCCCCAAACCTGCTGCTTCCTCTCTTGTCATGTGTTCAGTTTCAGTCATGGCAGGGTAAAGTTATTTTCTTTGTCTCATCCAGGATTTTCCCTTCACAGTGGCTCCCTCGATCCGGAGCAGTCCCCACACTGCTGTGGTGCACATCAATGCATCTGCTCTGCTGGAGTGTGCTGCAGGAGGAGTGCCAACCCCCAGAATCACCTGGAGGAAGGATGGGGCTGTTCTGACTGGGAACAACTCAAGGTATTGTCCAGAAGTCTGCATAAATATTCTTCATTGTTATTTAAGAGTGAATTCACTGCAGAAAGTTTAATTAGACATGGAGTTGTTGTACAGAAAAGTAGAAATACCAAAGGTTTCACCCTTTTATTGTTAAGAAGGGCAAAAAAAACCCCCCTTTGACAGCTAAATATAATAATAGTTATTCTGATAATAAATACTTTGAGCAGTAAATGGGAAAGATCTTGGAATTTTTTTTTTCTATATAGGCAGAGTTTTGGAGTGAGGCCAAGGAATTTCATGCTGACCAAAAGTGACTTGAGTGGATTCTGTATTTTGTAATACATCAAACTTTTTATACGTGTTCTAGTGTCCACTTTTGTTAAAGTGAATGGTTTCTGTCCTCTGACTGTTTCAAAGGGGGAGTAGCTTGACAGTTCTACAACTAAAGAATTCAGTTGCATTTCAAGAAAAAGTGCAAGAATTAATTGAAGTTTTTTAAGGTTTAATGAGAAACCATAAAAAGAAAAGGGGTTTGACTGTTTTCTGCAAATCCTGTATCATTTATGTGCAGTCACTGTGTCAGCTAGATATCATCCTTTCTCTGGGGAAGAGTGAAGTCAGAGTAAGTGCAATAAATGAGGAAACACTATGTGGCCAAATCAGGACACCCCATGTTGAGGCCATTTGTTGTGTCCCCTGAGTCACCTTTTCCTCTGCTCTACCAGGACAGCCTGTGGCCCTGCTGGCACGACAGCAGGCAACAACATGTGGCTTTGTTTCAGATATTCCCTGTTAGAGGATGGATCTCTACACATCCCCTCAGCACACGTTACTGACACAGGGAGATACATGTGTATGGCCACCAACACAGCTGGCACTGAGCGCAAGCGAATCGATCTGCAGGTTCTTGGTAAAATTTTGGGTTTACAAGTCTGAAATTCACTTCTATCATTATTCCTGTTGTGCCAGAGGCAGTTTTAAGTTTAGCCCCTTTTTAGCTGCTCTGGTTGAAAAAGGAAAAAAAAAAACCAACCAAGGAATGTTTAGCCTTAGGAATACAACCCAAACATTCGTGAGAAGAAAATAGTTATGCCTTGTCCTGAACTAGAAAGACTTGACACATCACATGCTATGCCTTTACTAGGTTTGCTACTGTCGTGTTACTCTTGATAAAAATTAAGCCAATGTGTTCAGACAGTTTAGCTCTATATACTTAGGTATGTGTTTGGCATATATTTATATGTGTAATTATTCTGAGTAATTTGGCTTTGTTTGTCCTTAGTTCCTCCAACTATTGCTCCTGGGCAGACAAATATCACAGTTACTGTAAATGTGCAGACCACTTTGCCTTGTGAAACCACTGGAATTCCCAGACCAGCAGTTAGCTGGAAAAAGAATGGGCATCTGCTTAGTGTTGACCAGAACCAGAACACATACAGGTGAGAGATGTTTTCTTTGCACTGTGGGTTCAAAGTTTCCAGGGATGGTTTTGGCACTTTAAAAATCTTGCTGTGCATCACTGTCATCTGTCTAGCCAGTGATTTCAGCAGGCTGATTACCTCAGAGGAAAGGAAGTATTTCAATGGCTTTTACTTTCTTTTTTCTTTGTTCAGACTTCTGTCTTCAGGCTCCTTAGTAATCATTTCTCCCACTGTGGATGACACTGCTGTCTATGAGTGCTCTGTGTCAAATGATGCAGGAGAAGATCAAAGAGCAGTTGAGCTCACTGTTCAAGGTAAAGGGGATATTGCTGTTTCATGTGTGTGGCACCCAGAATTTCTTTGGGGAGTTCAAATACTGAGATAAGATTTTTTTATATCATTGCTTTATGATACTGATATCCACAGGTCTCTGGTATTCCCATGAAAGATAAGTTATTTCCAACAATTCATGACAGTGAACCTGGGCAAGTAACCTTTACACCAATCTTCATTTTCAGTCCCCCCATCCATAGCAGATGAAGCCACAGACCTGCTGGTAACAAAACTATCTCCAGTCATGATTTCCTGCACCTCCTCCGGAGTTCCTGTCCCCTCAGTTCACTGGACCAAAAACGGCGTGAAATTGCTGCCCAGAGGAGATGGCTATAGAATTCTCTCTTCAGGTAATGCACTGCAGGCAGTGGGAGGCTACAGTTGGGTGCATCTAGAAATAATTAGAATCAATCATAGAACCAACCAGGTTGGAAAAAACCTCCAAGATCACCAAGACAAACCCTCCCGTGGTCACTAGCCCATGGCACTAAGTGCCACATCCAGTCTCAGCTTGGAAACCTCCAGGGATGGGGAATCCACCACCTCCCTGGGCAGCACATTCCAATGCCTGAGCACTCTCTCCCTAAAAAATCTCTTTCTAATATCCAACCTAACCCTCCCCTGGCAGAGCTTGAGTCTGTGCCCTCTTGTCCTGCTGCTGTTGCCTGGGAGCAGAGACCAACCCCCACCTGACTCCAACCTCCTGTCAGGGAGTTGCAGAGGGTGATGAGGTCTCCCCTGAGCCTCCTCTTCTCCAGGCTGAACACCCCCAGCTCCCTCAGCCTCTCCTCATGCCACTTGTGCTCAGTCCCTTCCCCAGCCTCGATCACATAGAGACCTGCAATGCCTCAAAGACCCAACGCCTTAGACTCAAAGCATCCCTCGCAGGGGGATGCTGGAGGGGAGATTGCTGTGATGTGATTCCTGGATGCTCTGTGTGCTGTGATGCTCTCTCTGCCCTAGGAGCTGTTGAAATCCCCTCTGCCCAGCTCGCCCACTCCGGCCGGTACACGTGCGTGGCGCGGAACGCCGCGGGCTCGGCTCAGCGACACGCCACTCTGCACGTGCAGGGTAAGGGGGAGGGGGAACAGCAGGTCTGTTCTGGCAGGAAACATTGCTAACTCAGCCTGTATTTTTGGTTCCACAGAGCCACCAGTTATCCAGCCTCAGCCAGGGACGTTGGATGTCATTGTGGGCAATCCCATTGTGCTGCCGTGCGAAGCTGCGGGCACACCTCGGCCTGTGGTCACCTGGCAGAAGGAGGGCATCAACATCATCCCCACAGGTATCTCCCTGAACCTCCTGACTCAGCATGCTTGTTGGGGCTCAGGCACTGATTTGCTCTTCTTTTGAATGCTTTGGTTCCTCCTACCCATTCATTCAAATCCAAAAACCAAACCAGGAATGTCATGCTTTGATTATTTTGATTTTAGGTGACAGTTACATGGTTCTTCCAAGTGGCAGTTTAAAGATTGCAAAAGCAGCTGTGGAAGATGCTGGCACTTACATGTGCATTGCTCAAAATCCAGCTGGCACTGCTCTGGGGAAGATCAAACTGAAAGTTCAAGGTAAATAGTCTTTTAAATTCTTTTTTCCATTGGTCCAAACACAATTCTAAGCAAAGAAAGGGACCTAATGTTTTCCTGTTTGATGTGATGCTGAATAGAGCCCAGGAGATTTTTTACCTTTAGTTCTGTGTCTACCTTAGGATTAAAATATGCTTTTGGGGTTATTTTTAGTAAGGACTAGAGCATTCCATGCTTCTTACAACAGTTCTTTTACTGATTTCCCTGATTCCTTTCAGTTCCTCCCGTTATCAAGTCCCAGCTCCAGGAATATGTTGTTGCTGTTGATCAGTCTGTCACTCTGCAGTGTGAGGCTGAAGGCTACCCTGGGCCAGAGATCAGCTGGCATAAGGATGGGCAGGAGATAACAGAGTCCATGAGGAGGAGAATCCTCAGCACTGGTGCCCTGCAGATCGTGTTTGTGCAGCCTGGGGACACTGGTCGTTACACCTGCACAGCAGCAAACCCAGCAGGGTCCAGCACCTCCAGCATGGAGCTCACTGTGCACAGTAAGGAATCCTCTGCTGGGAGGGTGGTGAGCCACTGCCATGGGTTGTCCTGGGAGATTGTGGACTCCTCATCCCTGGGGAGTGTCCCAGGCCAGGCTGGATGGGGCTGGAGCAGCCTGGGCTGGGGGGAGGTGTCCCTGCCCAGGGCAAGGGTTGAAACAAGGTGATCTTTAAGGTC
>NW_008668812.1:16284-17814 GCF_000695815.1 Acanthisitta chloris
ACACGGGGAGGGTAAGGAGCTAGGATATGTACAGGAGTTCAGGAAAATTGCTACGTAATGGGGGAATTTCACTGGGGTTTAGGATCAGCCAGTTGTTTGAATTTAGGAGTGTGGTCGTTGATGAAGATAGGGAACAACACAGAAGATGCAGGCAGTGTTTTCTTCAGCCCAGTGTGCTGTGCCTTTGCAGTAGTGCTTGGAACATAGAGGTAATTTTTGTGATGAATCTCCCCACAGTTCCCCCCAGGATCCGCAGCATGGACGAGCAGTACACAGTCACCGAGGGCTCCCAGGCTGTCCTGTCCTGTGTGGCTGATGGGATTCCCACACCAACAATAAGCTGGAAGAAGGACAACGTGCTGTTAACAGAGGCTGTAGGAAAATACAGGGCTGTGGCAGGTGGAGACCTCGTTTTGGACAATGTTGTTGTAAGTTCCTTAAATTTAAGCTATTCCTGGACAGGTTTGGCAGTGATAAGATCTACTTCTGGATTAGTCATTGTTTTATTGTGTGTTCTTGTTCTTCATGTTCTTATATAAAAAAATTCATTTTCCACTGAGGAGTAAAATCTGTGAAGAATTTGCAGTGGTCAGTCCTCAGGAAGGGTAGAAAGAAATGTTGGTCATCCTTCAAATTTAGAGCAGTGAAAGAGCTCAGCTGAGCATTTCTGCTGAGTGCTTGTTCCAGACCTTTTGAGATTCTCTTACCATTGGGAGTGGCATGTTGTGTGGGATAGATCACAACTGAAATTTCCCCAACCTGCTTCCTTCCAGCCTGAAGACTCTGGCAGTTACACCTGTGTTGCTACCAGTGCTGCTGGAGAGGACACACACACGCTCACCCTGATGGTTCATGTACTCCCAACTTTTACTGAACTGCCTGGAGATGTAGCTTTGACTAAAGGAGAACAGCTCAGATTAACCTGCAAAGCATCTGGGATACCTGTACCCAAAATAACATGGACCTTTAACAATAACATCATTCCAGGTGGGTAACTCCAGGTCACTGATGGTCACACTGCTCATTCTGCTCCAGAGTCAGTTTCTCCCATGCAGCATTGCAGTTACTTAGGACAAAGAGGAAGAAAAATCTAAAGGGAATAAACCTGTCAGTGACTGTGTGAGGAATAGCTTCAGTGTTATGCAATCATGTAATGAAATTGCTTCTGAGACAAAGCTCTAGGGAAGATGGTGAAGAAATCATCCTTCTCCTGTAGCCAACAATGTAGCACATGAAAAACATTCAGTGTCTGATGATATTTAGTCATCATCCAGCAACTAATGCTCAAAATTAAGGGACAGCTTCAGTGAATAAATGCATGAGGGCAGATGTCATGGGCAGTGGCTTTGTGTGTGTTCCTGGAGTGTCTCAGAACTGCAGTGTCCCAGGACCCCTGTGATGCAGGACAGCACAGCAATTCAAACCATTTCATCTTGTGACCTGTGTGTGTTTGAAGTCCTGGGAGTGACCCCTCACTGCATGCTCTCCCTGCAGCACAACACGACCCTGTCAATGGACACAGCGAGCTGG
>NW_008668812.1:17827-21934 GCF_000695815.1 Acanthisitta chloris
CAAGGGTGACGACCTATGTGTGCACAGCAGAAAACACAGTGGGCTCAGTCAGAGCTATTGGGTTTGTGTATGTCAAAGGTATGTAAAACTCCAGCAGGTGTGTGCTCAGAGCCCAACAGTTCACACAGCCAGCAGCTTTGGTAGTGAAACCAGAATGGTTTGGGTTGGAATGGATGGTAGAACCATGGAAGGGCCTGGGTTGGACCTTAAAGCTCATGTGTGCACAGCAGAAAACACAGTGGGCTCAGTCAGAGCTATTGGGTTTGTGTATGTCAAAGGTATGTAAAACTCCAGCAGGTGTGTGCTCAGAGCCCAACAGTTCACACAGCCAGCAGCTTTGGTAGTGAAACCAGAATGGTTTGGGTTGGAATGGATGGTAGAACCATGGAAGGGCCTGGGTTGGACCTTAAAGCTCATTTCATTCCACCCCCTGCCCTGGGCAGGGACACCTCCCCCCAGCCCAGGCTGCTCCAAGCCCATCCAGCCTGGCCTGGAACACTCCAGGGATGGAGCAGCCACAGCTGCTCTGGGCACCCTGTGCCAGCATCTCACCACCCTCACAGGAAGGATTCATTCCTAATATCCCATCTAACCCTGCCCTGTAGTAGTTTAAAACCGTAACACCCCTAGTATTTGATACCTCATTTATGGCTAGATGGGAAAAATGGAAACAGGTTGAAATTCCCACTACAGAAATTCAGAGACAATTGACCCCAGCCAGCAGTTTCGTTAAGGGTGTTTTCTTTTGACTCTGCTGTTTCTCTGCCATCCCTTGTTTTTCCAGAGCCTCCAGTCTTCAAAGGGGATTATCACTCCAGCCGAATCGAGCCCTTGGGGGGCAATGCCATGTTGAATTGTGAAGTCAGGGGAGATCCACCTCCAACCATCCAGTGGAGCAAAAAAGGAGTTGGAGTTCAGATCAGCCACAGGATCCGACAACTTACCAATGGCTCCCTGGCTATCTATGGCACCGTGGTGAGTCCCTGACCTCTCACCATGGGTTTCTGCCTTGTACATGATTAATCAAGGTATTCCAGATCATGTTGTTTTGAAAGACTGAGACTACACCTTTAATCCACTTTTGTTTTTACCTTTAACGAATGTTGTTAGAATTCAGACTAGAATTAGACTTAGATTATTGAGACAAAAATCCCTGAGAGGGTTGTCGTTCTCTTCAGTAGTCAGAAGTGCTGAATCTACATACTCTGCATGTAGTCATGCCCAGTAAAAAGAGACTTCTGCTTTTGGCCTTAAAGAACCTGAGCTGTACAAAGATAGGTCAGCAGAAAAGCAATTGCAATTCTTCATGTGCAAATCTCTTAGCATCTGAATTCCTAAAATGAATGACAAGACCCTTCCTCATAAACTCTTGTCTTCATTTGGAAATGGCATTACAAGCAATAACTCCCTTGAGTTGGTTTAAGTTTAAAAGAAATAGTTAGATGTTCAGCATTAGAATCATAGAATTTAGGAATTGGAATGGAGCTCAGAGCTCACCCAGCCCCAAGCCCTGCCCTGGGCAGGGACACCTCCCAGCAGAGCAGGTTGCTCAAGGCTCATCCAACCTGGCTGTGAACACTGCCAGGGTTGGGGCAGCCACAGCCTCCCTGGGCAACCTGGGACAGTGTCTCACCACCCTTAGAGTAAAAAACTTTTTTCTAATATCTAAACTAGACTTTTCCTCCTTCAGTTTGAACTCATTACCCCTTGTCCTAACACTGCAGTTAAGGAGCTAAAGGAAGTAAAAATTGGAACAATAATAATGCACAATTGGCTTAATGTTAGTAAAGGCAAAATATTGAGATACTCTATTAACAGTGGAGCTCTTCAGATCCAGGGCATGCCATCTGGCAGAAAATTCCTTCCCAGGAGGCACTGAACTCTTGTCTTGTTCTTCAGAATGAAGATGCTGGTGACTACAAGTGCGTGGCTGCCAACGATGCTGGCGTGGTGGAGCGCAGCCTGACGCTGACACTGCAGAGTAAGGCTCAAAGGGGTGTGAGAACCTCCCCATGGATAGGTGTAGGCAGTGCCCAGTGATGTTTGGAGGTTGGGCACTGTGCTGTGGGTTAAGACTCATCTAATCTTTCATAGAATCATAGAAGGACTTGGGTTAGAAGGGACTTGAAAGATCACCTACCAACACCCTGCCCTGAGCAGGGACACCTCCCACCAGCCCAGGTTGCTCAGAGCCCCATCCAACCTGGCCTGGAACACTCCCAGGGGTGGGGCAGTCCCAGCTGCTCTGGACATCCTTCATCATGAATGTATGAGTCTGGGCTAAGCTGTGACTGAGGTCAAAGAGGAGAAGGATGTCGAGGGTGATTGAGCCTCATCTTAGAAACCAATTTGGAACAGGGTGAATCATCTTCTGAAAGGGCCTGTTTCTCTCAGTCCACTCTGTACAACTGGAATAAGACTCTCAACTTTTAAACTGAGGAAGTTACATGAGATGAATCCTATTTCTCACTGACAATAATTTTTTTTTGGCACAAAAATTATTTTATGACTTTTTTTCCACTAGTGGTAGAATTTCCAAACATCCATTTCCTACTGTAGCCTCAAGCAGCATGAGTTATTACTTATGTCTCAATTGCCTCTGGACGTGATTAATATCATCTTCCTGTTTTATGAAAACAACACATTTTAGCAATAAAGAAGACCATGTGCTCACACAGCTGGGCCTTAATTTCCACTCTGGTCCTCAGATTCCTGCATATTAAAACCAGCCTATTGTTGGTGCTGTAACATGTCTTTGTTTGATGGCCCTTGGGGACATGGTTTAGTGGTGAACATGGTGGTGGTGCTCCATTGATGGTTGGACTCAATGACCTTAGAGGTCTTTTCCAACCTTATTGGTTTTGTGAGCCTGTTTCTGTTTTGCCAGTGGAAGTTCACCAGTAATACCTTTAGTTAAAGTAAACTGACTTAAGATTTCCTTGCACATGTTCTGACCACACTTTTAATATCCAGCCAATAAAAGGCTGTGACCAGGTGCTGCTGCCTGAACAACCCTTTCCCTTCCAGGCCCCCCAGTCATCACCGTGGAGCCCATGGAGACTGTTGTTGAGGCTGGTGCCACAGCAGTGCTGAACTGCCAGGCCAGTGGAGAACCTCCTCCCACCATCAGGTGGTCCCGCCAAGGTCTCGCGGTGGCGAGCGATGACAGAGTGACCATCCTGTCCAACGGCTCTTTGCGCATCGCTGCGGCACAGAGGGAGGACACGGCGGAATACGAGTGTGAGGCCAGGAATCTGATGGGATCAGTTCTGCTCAGAGTGCCTCTGACTGTCCAGGGTAGGTGCACCAAGCAGGGGGGAGTGACTATCCAACTGGTAGTATACAGCAGTCATTGAGATTAAATATGATCAAGATTTTATCTTATTTGTGTTTTATGGGTAAGATAGTTCATTTTACCTTCCTTTCATGCATTAGTTATAAGTTAAGCCTAGTCTGCGATGGGATTTCATTCCATCTGCTCATCTGGCTGGGTGATGCAGAGGGTGTGAAGGACTGAGAGGCATAAATGATGGAGGATCTTGAACGATATCCTGTCCTCAGAACACATGTTATAACTGTGCCTCTGAAGAAAAGCATTTAGGAGCATAAGCAATAATTGTCTCTGACCTGGAGTAAGACATGAAGGCATGAAGCGAGTTGGATTTCCAGCTTTGGCTTCTGAAGAGCATTTTTCACTTTGCTGTGTCAGTCTAAGCGTTCCAGCAGGTTACAAGCCGTGTCCGTGTTCCTGTTGCAGTGCACGGGGGGTTTTCCAGCTGGCTGGCATGGCAGGCGTGCAGTGCCAGCTGTGGTCACGGTGTCCAGCAGCGCGTCCGGCAGTGCAACGCGCCCGTCCCGGCCAACGGCGGGAAAAAGAGCTGCGAGGGGCCCGACACAGAGCGGCGCAGCTGCCACAGCAAACCGTGTCCAGGTGTGTCTGTCACCAGAGCTGGAGTCACTGCATGGTTTAGGTTGGAAGGGACTGCAGAGCTCATCTTGTTCCAACCCCTCCGTGATGGGCAGGGACACCCTCCACTAGACCATCCATCTAGCCTGACCATCCATCCAACACCGCCAAGGATAGAGCAGCCCCAGCCACCCTGGGCA
>NW_008668813.1:0-1282 GCF_000695815.1 Acanthisitta chloris
GGACTCGAACCCGCAGCCCCCTCGAGGGGAGGGGAAGGGGCGGAACTTCCCCTGGTGTCGAGCGCCGCCTGGTGGTGGTAGGAGCGCAACGTCTTAAAGGGCCACACACACAATTTTCCCCACTCGTGTCTCTCTGCGTGCGTGTCTTGCACACGAGTGTGACTTGCATATGTCTGTGTGTCTTGCACACGTGTCTGTGTGTCCTGTATATGTGTGTCTTGCACATGTGTATGGCTCGGTGTGTGTGTCCTGCACACGTATGTGTCCTGTACGCGTGTGTGTGTTCTGCACATGTTGCACGTGTGTCCTGCACACGTATGTCTGTGTGCGTCCTATACACGTGGGTATTTTGTGCACATATATCTGTGTCCTGCACACGTGTCTGTGCGTGTCCCTCACGAGTTGTATGTCTTGCACACGTATGTCTGTGTGCGTCCTATACACGTGGGTATTTTGTGCACATATATCTGTGTCCTGCACACGTGTCTGTGTCCTGCACACGTCTGTGCGTGTTTTGCACACGTCTGTGTGTCCTGCACATGTTGTATGTCTTGCACACGTATGTCTGTGTCCTATACACACGTGTCTATGTTTGTTGTACACATATGGGTGCACATACATCTGTGTCCCGCACACACACGTCTGTGTGCATCCTGCACACGTCTGTGCGTCCTGCACGTTGCATGTCTTGCACATGTATGTCCGTGTGTGTCCTATCCACACATCTCTACTTGTCCTGTACACATGTGGGTGTCTTGTGCACATATATCTGTGTCCTGCACACACACGTGTCTGTGTGTATCCTGCACACGTGTCTCTGTGTGTGTGTGTTGCTCACTTCTGTGTGTGTGTCCTGCATGTGTCTTATCTTCCACACACACCAGCCAATCTCTCTCTCTCCCTCCCTCCCTCATCCATCCATCCACCCACCTACCCATCCTGTCTGTGTGTGTGTGTGTTGCTCACTTCTGTGTGTGTGTCCTGCATGTGTCTTATCTTCCACACACACCAGCCAATCTCTCTCTCTCCCTCCCTCCCTCATCCATCCATCCACCCACCTACCCATCCATCCACCCATCCATCTACCCATCCACCCACCCACCCATCCATCTGTCCACCCAGCCCCTCATCCCCTCACCCATCCATTCATCCATCCATCCATCCATCCATCTATCCATCCATCCAAACACTCATCCACCCATCCTCCCATCCATCCATACACTCATCCACTCACCCATCCACCCATCCACTCATCCACTCATCCATCCATCCACCCACCCAT
>NW_008668814.1:0-646 GCF_000695815.1 Acanthisitta chloris
CCGTCACTCAAGTGCCAAGCGGCGCGGGGAGGGAGAGGGGACGGCGGCAGATCCATCCCCAGCACTAACACCGGCACGAGAGCAGCATAAATGCGAGTGATAATGGTGTGACAGGCCTGGCAGAGACAGCGTTTTGGAAAAGAAAACAATTATCTGGCGAGTCAAGTGGCACCTCGTGCCCCCCCAGCTCCGGGCGCCGAGGGCAGACTGCAGGGCCCAGACAGCGAACAAACAACGAAGGCACAGACCAAAACTCAACCACTGACCCAAACTCAACCATTGACCCTAGGACAAGGCTTTGTGTGTGCCCCCAGAATCCCCTTTTCTGGGGAGTCTGGGGGGAACTGTGCCTGCGTGAGGGTGTAGCCAGAGAAGCTGCCCAGCCCCTTCCCCAGACTGTCCCCTCCTGCCCCGTGCCAGCTCCATGCACTTCCACTGCAATGGAACAAAACCAGAGGCTGCTCCCGACCCAGCAGACAAGACCGGAGGGAGAATTTCACTCTCCAAACTTTGCAGAAGGGAAATGAAGCGCAGAGAGATGAAGTGACCTCCTTAAGGTTGCATGGGGAATTTGTAGCATAGCCAAGAACCGAGCTGAGATCTCCAGGGTCCTCATCTACTCCTTACACCGTGAGATATTCCTTCC
>NW_008668814.1:698-1233 GCF_000695815.1 Acanthisitta chloris
CTTTGGCAGCAACGTGACTCTGGTGCAGCAGCCTGGTCCCCGAGATGCCTGGCTCTCTGCAGTGCCCTGTCTTTTAGGGGATGGCTGCGTGCACGGATATATACATTTCTGTGCAGATATTAATTATGTGGCACTTTCCTCCCCGTAATTAAGCGGAACCTCTTCACAGGCCCCTTTGAAGCAAATCTCTGTTGGTTCAGAGGAACTTTCATCGGCAGCCAGCGCTCCGCGGCGTCGGCTCGCACTGCTCCTGCAGTTGGAACAGAACTCCTGGTAAGGATGGAGAAGGCAGCTCCGGGTTCCCAGCACCACCAGACGTGCCCATCCCGTTCGTGGAGGGGAAACACCTGCACCGAGCGAGCAGTGATCCCTCAGCAGGTTTGAGGGAGCAGGGAAGGATCCCCTGCCAACATCCCCACGAGTCTCCCAACCTGTTGCATCCTTCCGTTGTCTCTCCTCTGCTCACTAACGCCCTGACCGGAGCAGCCTTTGGTCGCGGGGCCGTCGGGCGGTGAGATGTTACCTGCGTCCGCCC
>NW_008668814.1:1289-6839 GCF_000695815.1 Acanthisitta chloris
CTGCTGTTCCGAGGGCCCTTGGCTGTGGCTGCGGCTGAGCTCGCGGTGTCGCCCGAGCCCAGGAGGAGAGCGGCGGAGCCGGGACCGAGCGCAGCGCTCCCCGGGCGGCTCTTTCGCTCTGCTCCTGCAGGGAGCGAAGGGCTAAGGGCACGCGCTACCCCTCCAGGCAGAACCCCCCGGTCTGCACAGGGAACGAGAGCTGTGTCCAAGGCAGCAGTGCGGTTTGGGGGGAGGTTTGTCGGGCTCCGTGAGCCTCTGCAGACCGGGCACACCGAGGGTCCTGGGAGGCGACAGGCTGGGGAAGGCTTGGCAAGGGCAAGGACCGTGTTTGTAAGGGAATGTTCACCCCAGACCTGGTGATTTACCTCCCACGGTTTTTAAAACACACACAGAGAATCATCTCTGACTTCCCAGCCCTGCCTGGCATCCAGCCGGCAGCTGGTGCCTCTTCTCCTTCCTTCTCTCCCTGCAGGGAACTGGCCTGGGAACACGAGGACCTCGTGCTTTCCCGATAAAAGGGGATTTCCTCTATTGTCGGAGCTGCAGCTCTCCTTGAAGCAGACACAGGAAAGGTTTTGTGAGGCTTGCTGGGTTCTCCTTTCTCCACAGCAGTGCCACGTACCCGAGCAGGTACCCCAGCACGTGTGCCCTTCTGTCAGCAGAGCCACCCTCACCCCCAGCGGGGCGAGACATTCGCCTTTCCAAGTGGGGCACTGACAGCATCCCACGGGAATCTGAAACACTCAGGTCCCCTGCCCAGATGGAAGGCACTGCTGATGAGCCAAGCCTACAGCTCTGCAGCCCCTGGGGATCCGTTTTGCACCTCAGGCTCACGAGCACCCACCCAGCCAAATATCACAGGCAGCTTGCACAAGATCTGAATCTGTAATCATCGATAACATGAGCAGATACATTAGAGCTAGTCAAATCCTCCAGAACAAATGGTGATCAGCAAAAGAGACTGGGGAATGTATTCCAGGCAGGAAGGTCTGCACAGCCCTGGCCAGGAGCACAGTGTGCTCTGGATGGAGGTGATGGGGAAGGATCCTGCCTGGCCTGGCTGCACCACGTCCTGGCCCACTCTGATGGAGACGCTTTTATGTCAGGCAGCAAAAACGCAAACAATATGTTCTGTGACAATTATTTCCCTTTCCAGAGGGACAAAGTGACTTGGCCTGGGGTCCTCTGCTGTGTGTTCTAATTGCCCCGAGATGCTCTACCTGGAGAGAGCCTTAATACATAATTATATACCATTAGCAATGAGAATAACACGACAACTGCTTTGGATAATCACGGAGAGCACCGTTCCTGCCAGTCTCCTAGCTACCACAGCACACGCAGATTGGGCTCCTTTCATACTAGAGGGCATTGTGGAAGAATTTCCAGCTGGAAATAAGAAAAGCAGACACACAGTACTGGTTTCACGGGGCTCAGAAGGAAACCAGTGGCAAAATTCACTGCAAAGGCCAATCAACCAGTAGGATTTTTAATTTTTTTAAACCCACTAATTAAGAGCAGAGGTAAGACAGCCCAAAGGAAACCTTCAGAAGTTTGCACGGGTGCTCTCTGCCTGGAGATTGTGTGATATCTGGTGCTGATTTAAAGACTCCAGTCAGCTGCTCTGCCATCCCTAGGTAAACCATTCCCATGTTTTATGACCATGCTGCTAAGAATTCGTCCCATATTTCTCACCTGAATTTGTCTGACTTCCGTTTCTAACCACTCAGGATCCCTCTCCACAGCCACCTGCTTTCAGGATTGCTCTCTCCCTGGGCAGGCACGGCACGCTCAGCGCTCCCATGGCTGATCCTGCCAGCACACCACACCCCTTTGCTTCTCTTCTCCCCAGTTTTCAAACCTGTGTATCCCCACTTTCAGGAAACCATCCTTACAAACCCACTGAATTGCTGCAGGGCCATGCCAAGGTCTCTCCTAAAGCTGAAATCATCTTTCTTGCCCAAAGCACTGTGGCAGCTCCTGGCTCCCATCTCACCCTCCCCAAGACCCTCTGCTTTGTCCTCCCAACAGCAGGCCCAGGCTTTAGCCCATCACAACAGCCCACGTCCCCTCCCTGCCTGGTGTCCAGCCTGCCCCTCATGCACTACAGGATGTCTCCTGCAGGGCAGCACTGCCAGCCTGTCCCTGCAGAACAATGGAAAGCAAACAGGAACCCTTGGAGGTGCTCTGAGTGCCAAGGACAATTCTGGCTGCTGCCAAGGTCACAGGCACACGGATATTCATCTTCATTCCTCACCATCACCATACAGCCCTAGCCGCAGAGAACGGAGCTGCTTCCGGCTGCGCGTGTTTAAGGGATGAGGGAGCACAGGATGGTTCAAGAGGAGATTGCTTCATAAGACAATGGCTGAGCTGATAATGCCAGCTAAAGTCGAGCCACCAGGGACCTCTTACAATTTTAAGATCCAATCAACTTTAAAATATTACTATCTCAGGCAGGCGACGAGTCTCAGAGCAGAAAACAAGCGATCCTCTTTTATTTACGGAGGGAAGGATGTTCTCCCTGTCCTCACCCATGTATTGAAATATTAATGGTGTTTGTGTTGCTGTGTTAACATCACATTTCCAGGACTCAATCTACAAAGCTCTGTCTAAAACACTTAATGCCATGACACTGTCTGCCCGGAAGAGGAGGACAGCAGGGATGCAGAGGGCCGGGGCAGCAAGGACACGAACAAATGCCTCGGAGAGCGGCTGGAATCAGAGGGATCTGCATCTTAATCCCCCTCTCCTCCCAGAGAAACCTCCTCTGACTCCATCACCTTTCTGGTGGCCACATGTCACCACTCTGTGGTTGCCTTGCAGCAATGGAGGAGTCTGTGACCTTGGGCTAGGGACTCCAGAATCTCCAGGTGCATCCAACCTGCTTCACTTGCAACTACCATCCCGCAATTACACCCGTCTGAAGCACAAATTCCTGCAAGATTCAAGCCTCACTTGCAGAAATTTGGCATGGAAACAGCCTCACAGCTGCAGCCCCACTCCTGCATCTGGGCTGGGCGGTGCTGCAATCCCCCCCACTCTCCCTGCCTGTTGGGATGCCGAGGCAGCCCAGGAGCTCTTCGCAGCCAGTCCGTGCGCTGGGAGCTGCTGCTGCTGTCTGCAAGTGCTTACACGACACATCATCACTCTGCCTTAGTCGGTGGCCACAGTGGGATGGCAGCGGTGAGGACTGCATTATATATTTTATCATAAACACAAAGGCAACGACTACCACAGACTCTTAATAAAAATGTGTCTCTGGCACCGGCGCAGAGCACGAGTTAAACACTGTGTAACATCAAGCAATTTGTAGCGCCTGCACAAGCGATCGCAAAAATGTCCCCAAAGTGCCCCATGGAAAAGTCAATAACATCAATAAAATCAACAACAAATACAAGCAGCCTGGCTCGGCGGCAAGCTCTGTTCACAGGGAAACAGCTCCGTGGCCTTTGGAACAGGCTCAGCGCAAGAAGCGACCCCCTGTGCTCCCTGGGAGCACAGCCCTGGGAAAAGCACTGGCTGAGGGGGTGTGCCACAGCAGCACCCTGTGCCTGCTCCCTGGACCACACCGCCCGTCCTGCCTCCCGCGAGGAACGGAGCGCCCCTGCCACCTCTGCAGCACCCGGTCCTCCCTGGGACCTACCATCACAGAAGCAACAGGTAAGAGCTGTCCCTGTGTCTGCTGCCTAAAGGGCAGCTCCCAAAACTCTGATTCTCTCCTGCATTGCCCCATGCCACACTTCTCTTCCCACCCACCAGGACCCGATGCTCTAAGTCATGCAGCTTCTTTTATTATGTGCCCATTCACCCATCCCCGAGATTCACATTCCTCCTCCTTTATGAAGAATTAACTTGTTGGAGCTGATTTATGAAGACTGGCAGGCACCTGTGCTGGAGCAGCGCTCTAATACGTTCATCATGAAGTCCTGTAGTTATTCCTAAAAGAGCTCATGTTAATGCTTCGCATTAAAATTCATATTTTATTTCTACATAACTAGATGTCTCTCTGCAATCTTTAAGATATGCCCTTCAGAACCTGGATTTCTTTTTTTTCCCCTCAGTGAGGGATTGAAGCTGTGCTGGTGACAGCTCCCCATAAACACGGGGTGGCATCGGCGCGGGCAGCGGGTCGCGTGTTCGCGGTGTGCTACGCGCCTCGGGCCTGACTGACAGCGAGGACTCGCCAAGGTACATCCTCCGCCAAACGTGACTCGTTTTTGTTAGTGCACCAACAGAACTGCTTTCCTTCAAACATAACCTTTCCCAAATCTCCTCCTGCTAACAGGAGCTGCGCTGCGCTGGAGAAGCAGCAGGTTGAGCTTTGCACTCTTGGGGAAGACCCTTCAGTGTGCGAGGGCCGAGCAGAGCTGGAGTGAGGGAGTGTGGAGCAGCAGCTTCAGGGGAGACCTTCGGGTGAACCGGCTCACAGAGGAAGTGATGGGCATGAAAGCAGAGCTACAGGGGGCAGAGGCCTGAATCATTTGGTGGGAGCATATTTTCCTCTTTCAATCCAGCATGTTTCACTCCCCAGTAGAAAAAAATCTACTGAAACCCACTAAATTTGGCATGAGATCACTGCACAGCATAACTGCCCCCAAACTCAAGCTGGCCAAACAGCCAAGCCCCAAGTCCCCCATTTTCCTCTCAAGCTTCCCTTTGGATGCCAAACGCACCTGGGGTTGGCCAGGGCCCCTCAGCATCACGGGGCAGGCACTGCTGGCACCTCCACACGCTCAGCCAGCCCCGCGGGAGGTGGTGGTGGGAACAAAGCCCTGCGAGCTAACGACCAGCTCTGGCATTCGCTGCCATCATAATTGACCGCTGAAAGCCTGAGCTACAGTACTAATTTGATAGGACTGTAATCAATTGTGTTTCTCACTCCCAGATGCAGGGAGAGGAAGAAAAGGAGTAGGAAAGTTAATCTGGATTTTTTTTTGTGCAATACTGCAGCAGAGAAACCTTGTCCCTTGTTATTATTGGTGTTCAGAGCAGCTGCTGTGCTGAAAACACACAGGGATGAACCCTGCTGCAAAGAGGGTCTGACCTCAGCCAGGCAGACGTGGAAGCTGCAGCGTGGCCGTGGCTCGGGTTTGGCTCTCTGTGAGGGATGTGGTGCTTGCAGGCGCTGAGCAGCCGCGATGGCTCTCGCAGGAGGGGTGCGAGGGGACAGGCTCCGCGCGCCGCTGGCGATGGCCATCGCCCAGGCCATCGGGGAGCGAGCGATGTCTTAATCCTGCTCCTGCCCTGGATCTGAGCCAAGCCAGACTGAAGTCAGTGGAAATCTTCCCATCGGCTCCCCCGGGCTTTCAGCCAGATGGGCAGTGGCGTATGGAGTTCCTGTGATGTGAGACAGAAAGACAGACGGAAAGTCCAAGCAGAGCGGCCGCACTACTCCTGTGCTAACACACGAGTAGATTTTGCTGCTAAGAGGACACGAAGCCCTTACCAGTGCTGCCACTGCCCA
Organism: Acanthisitta chloris; assembly: GCF_000695815.1. Taxonomy (NCBI): domain Eukaryota; kingdom Metazoa; phylum Chordata; class Aves; order Passeriformes; family Acanthisittidae; genus Acanthisitta; species Acanthisitta chloris. The sequence continues at coordinate 6,754 of NW_008668814.1, forward strand.
GGGAAGCACTGGAAACCTTTCCCTTGGGGTCCTGGTATTGGCTCAGCACAGCTAGTCCCTCTGAGCATCCTCAGTGTCACATTCCT
>NW_008668814.1:6849-41741 GCF_000695815.1 Acanthisitta chloris
CTGTGTGCCACAAAGCTCACACCCTCACGGCTGACAAATTACAGAGCAGGAGCAGAGAGAAAAGGAGGAAGATAATGCTGAATGCCCTCCCAACTAACTTTGCTAATTAAACCAGCTCTGAGGCCTTCCCAAACACTCCCATGTTATGACAATGTGAACGGCACGTTCCCGGGAAGCTATTAAATTTATATTGTGGAGATCAAGTTCAAATGAGACCATTGCTGGTTGATAGCTGAGCATGAGCTGGTGTGTGCCCGGGGGGCCAAGAAAGCCAACAGTATCCTGGTTTGCACCAGCAATAGTGCAGGGCAGTGACTGTTCCCCAGTGCTCAGCACTGGTGAGGCCACACCTCGAATCCTGGGGTCGGTTTTGAACCCCTCACAAGAAAGACATTGAGAAGGACAACAAAGCTGGTGCCACGGTTAGTGGTAGGTTGGGCAGTGCTGGGTTAATGCTGGGAATCAATGATCTTAAAGGTCATTTCCAACTCATTCCATTACCCTTATGCCAAAGGGAGCAATCCTTGGGGACACCCTCCAGGAAGAGAGGTCCCTCTATGCCTCCTCCTGCCACGCTCTCACCAGGACACCCACAGCACAGAGCAAACACAACCCTGCTGGGTTTGCCCCGGGTTGGTGCAATGGCAGCAAGGCTTCGGGCTGTGCCAGCACAGCACACGAAACAGGAACTGTCGGAACAAGAATAATATTTGTTGCCGAGGTTCATGTGCTGCTGCAATTGAGTTATGAAATGCCACAAGGATCAGGTGGACTTGCAGGACCTGCTCTTCTTGTGGAGCATTTTTTCATTGTCTTTAGCTAAAATAACCTTTCAGAAAGCAGGAGCAGCATCCTCCTCCCCCTCAGCCCTCCAGTCACTCTGTCCTTCGCTGAACATTGATTTTTGCAAGGCTCCTCATTTTTCCTGCACTGGAAATGAACCTGACTGTTTATTTCTGCGGAGATGGTAGAAAAGAGACAGTAAAGGCAGAGGTGTCTGCATGACCATGAGGTCACACTGCTCCAGCTTTTGGGAGTCCTTAGAAAAGGCTTCCAAGCTGCCTTATCCCAGGCACTTTAAATTCAAGACATTGATAGCTGGAAAGCTCAGGCTTCGGAGCTGCCTGCTGAATGCTGAAGGACAGTGACACTGACCCTGTGCCAAGGAACGCGCTGGCCAAGGAGCTCCTCAGTGGGGTGACAGTGACTCGCCCCAGTTAACTTATCATTTGTGGGTGATTACGCTGCATTGATGGGTGGGCATTGTTTGCCACCTTACAACTAATTAGGCATCAGGTCCCTGGAGCTTCCTGGCTGCTATTTTAAATCGTTATTCCCTCCAAGCAAACAGCAGACAGAAACAACCTCCATTCCCTAAACAAGGCACAGGGAGAGCTTTCTCTCGAAGCAGGAATCAGCGTGAGCTGGAGACACACTGCATGAGGCTCAGAGATGTTTGGATAACGGGTGTTGGTGTGGGTGTGCTTGCACCCCTGGCACTGACAGCAGCCCCACTGCTGGCAGGTCCCTGGTGGCGCTGGGGCTGAGCACACCGAAGAGATAAGCAATGCTAGAGAAAAGAAACTCCAAAGCAAAAAGCAACTTTTGCCTCCAAGTCTGTGTGTCAGTCCCTGAGCACGTGGTAAATCCTGCTGGGGGAAGCATTTCTGTACAGCTGCTGCACTGACAGGCACAGGAGGGATGGAAAGGCATCGGGTGGAGCTCTGCAGGTTTAGCATCACTTGTCCTCTGCGTTCTCCTGGTGCCAAGCAGCCCTGGGTACTGAACAGCCCTCGTGCAAGGCAGTGCACACATGTGAGAAATGCAGGTTTCTCCCAAACCCATAAAAGTGGAAAAAATAGAGGCCACAGCTACATTATCACTGGACAAGGTCACACCCCAAACACTTATCTATAACTATAAAGCAATTTCATTCCAGACCCAAATGATGAACTGATGGATTTCACGGCCCAATTTCTCTTTGGAGCCACCCCTCTGCTTGCTGAGGCTCATTTTTTGGGGAGGTATTGAAGGAAAATGAGCACTTCCCCCTCAGATCTCCCCGGGGAGTGCTCACACGATGCAATCGCTCGCTCGCAGCATCCCCAACACAGAAGTACAAACGGCGACATTTCCCAATATCAAACGGGGCACGGAGGGGAGTTGCTGAGATCAGGCTCTGCTCTGATCTAACTCGCATCTCACCAGTTTAAAATCTTAATTGAAATGCTGCTTGAAAGCCTCCCGAGCACAAGGAGGGGAGATAAACCCAGACAGTCGCCTGGAATGCCAAAGTAAGGGGAAAGAAAACCAAAGTGCTGGTTTATTTCTGAAAAATATAATTTTGAGCTGCCTGTCATCAGCAGAGGTACAGATATGTTCCTTCTCCAGAGGGGGACAGGAGGGAGAGGAAAATCATCTCCCAAACTCAGTGTGAGCAGCAAGCATCGGCCGGGGCAGTGGTGCTGCAATCCCTCCTTTCCTTGCTGCCCCCTCAGAGCGTGGAAAGAGGAAGGGGAAGAAGAGGAGAGGGCAGCAGACCATGACAAGTGTGCAAAGCTGGGACTGAACCCCCAGAGCACTGCTCACTGCTGTGGCACCTCACGATACACCAATGGTCTGAGCACCCCACAGCCACTAGTGCTGCTTTCCACCCTGCCAGGGCTGCCAAAACACTTTAAACAGAAGAAATCAAATGCAAAGAGAAGGTTTCGAGGCTCTCTGAGCCTCTAGCAAATGCAAACACAGAGCACACACATGTTGAGCACGGAGTGATCCTGTACCACGGCGCTCAGCCTCACGGCAAACAGGAGCTGAGCATCCGACCGCTGCCTGCTCCGCTCCTCCCTCCGTTCCTTCCACCAGAGCGGGAGAGACCGAGCACAGCTATCGATCTGGGGGAGAATGAGGCTTCCAGGCCTCATTTTCCACGTGTCGGGGTGTTTACAGCTGACTCTGCCCCCGCCGTGGTCCCTGTGGTCAGAGCACTGGCTGTGCCCAGGATCAGCATCCTGAGCCCTGTGCCCCAGGCACTCTGCCCACACCATGTCCCTGTCAGCCCTGCAGCTCTCACCCATGGGAGAGAGGGAGGCAAAACCCCACAAACCGGCCAGAAACAGGCCAGCTGCTAATTACATGCTGCAGCACTTGCTACTGGTTTATATTTCTATTTTGTACACTGAAATTTTGTCACCTGGAGCTGGTGACCTGCTTTGGGAAGGCAGCAGCAGTGGAGCAAGTGTGGCTCAAGCACTGCAGCACACAGACCCCTCAGCAAGGAGGCCAAGCCATCCTGGCTGCTGCGCTTGGAGTGACTCGGTTATTTTGGGCGCCGCAGACAAACCGTTTGTTCATTTGGGAACAACAGAGCTTAAAAACAAACGAGGTGTTAAAAGGAGGGAGCTCAAAGCTGGGCTTTCATCTGCCGGGCTGTGGTGCAGCTTTGATGGGGCCGGAGAACAGCTCTGTTCCCGGGGGATAATAATTATGTTTTTGGCTTTGAGAAGTCCGGTGGGTTGGATCTTCACAGGCTCTCCGTGCTCCCCTCCCCGCCTCCTCGCATTTTGACTTCAAAGCATAAGGGAAGAAGCCCCAAATAGCATCATTTTGTTGATCAAAACCCTGCACTAAACACTGCCCAGATGAAGAAACCAGGGAGGAAGTTTTCATTAGCAGCAGATGAAAACAACACCTCTCTGAGGCTCAGGCTCGGCCGCTCCTGTCCCGATGCACGGGCTGAGGAGCTCTGTGCATCCCGGGCTGTGCGCAGAGCAGCCACAGGATCCTGCCCTGGGCACTGACATTTAGAAGAAAATGGGTTTCTTTCATCTGTCCAAGTAAATCTCTTCCCAACACTTGTGAGCCTGATTGCTGCCAATTTCCGCTGCAGAACGCAGCCCTTCGGAGGGAAGGCATTAGGGCTAAGAGATACTCATAACATTTCCTATGAAGCACTTTTCCCTTTTTGCCTCCCCCATCCCACCTCAGGCTATGTCTCTGTCAGTGCTTGGGTTTCTGTTCTTTGAGAACAAGAGAGATTTTCTGCTTGAGCTCTGTCCTTAGCAGTCCCTGCCCAGACACGAAGGAGGATGAGCCTCCCCTTGCAGCTGGGGCACCATATAGACATGTAATCACCTGCTGCCCACGCTGTGGGGGGGAGCCCAGGGCACAGGTGGTTTCTGAGCTGCCAGCACACACAGCTGGGGCATGTCCAGCCTCTCACCCACCAGCACCCCAAGTCCTCGTTGGTAGGGCTGCTCTCAGTCTGGATTGATACCTGGGCTTGGCCTTATTAAACCACACGGGACTCCCATGGACCACAGTTTGAGTATATCCTCTATTCTCTGTATATTGAGAGAGAGTGTAGAGGACTTGGAGCATCTTCCCTCAGTGCTGCACAGAGCCACAGCCGCTCAGGGTGTATACAGTGCCAGGCTACAACCATTTTCCACTCATCCTTCTGTGCCTGAATATTGCCACACATATGTTATGAAAAATTACCTGCTGCTCGGAGAGCTCCGAGATACAATAAGATCCACATCAACATTAATGAACCCCTGTCTCTCCTGCAAGAGGAAGCTAATGTAATAACAGCATTATATTCGGCAAACAAATGCTTGAGACAATTTTTTTAAGCACCAGACAGTAAACAGGACCGAAAATATCCTCATGAATTACAAGAGTCTAAAATCCTCTACTGAGAAATTAATTTAATAGCAGTAAATACTGGAGCAATTTCCCCCATGTGAAATGCCACCACCACGTTCAGTTAAAAAGCTTCATTTAAGCAGCACGTGGGCACCCGTGTGGGCAGGGAAACGTATTTCATCCCCTAATGGCCCTTCGGCTTCGTCCCTTCTGCGCTGGCCCTGGGCGAGGAACGCGTCTTCCCCCACAGAAGGAGCAGGGTAGGGAAGTGGGAGAGCAAGCTGGAGGGACTCAGGAGGAGAAAAATATCCCAACAACCTAACGATTCAGGAACAAACTGCAGGTTTAGCAGATTTCTTAAATTTTAGACTCCCTGGCCAAAAAAAAGACAAGACATTTCTGCTCAGCCCCCACGTTCTCTGCTGCAGAAGAAAGGCAAGTGGCGCCAGGGCTGGTAATTCCCATTGATTTTTGGATGAGGCTTCATACCCTAGAGGGGCCTCGTCTCAGAGAAGCAGCATCTGCTGAGATCACCGCTCGGCGCCTCCTCCTCGGGCGTAAGAGGTCTGGGAGCAGCGGGAGGAGCCGGCGCGTCGCGAGCAAACGGGTTGGGAAGGAATTATGGTAAGCAGAGTAGCCTTCTCCCTGCATCTGCTCGGCTGTTATTCCGGGCAAAATTAATAGGTCTAAGGAAAGATCCGATCATAATGACAATCTGGTCTGCGCAGCGGGAGATTTTATAAAGGAGCTGAACTGCGGCTCATTGAAAACACTTAGAGTAATTAGTTACAGGGCTACTCGCCTTCTTCCCTTTTAATAGTAATAATGGTTATTAATGTTTACAAATCGCAGCGCCTCGCTGGAAATGAAAGGATGGCTGGAGCGGTTGCCCAGGGAAAGCAGGCGCTCCGAAATCCAGCCCCGAGCTCCCTGGGGGACAACAGAGCCTCTCGTCCCTGGCCACGGGAGACAGGCTGCTCCAGCCAGGCTGTGGCTGTGCTGTGTCCAGGCTCCCACACAGTCCATTCCCAGCCCTGAACGGGTTTGGCCCCACGGAGAGGTGGTGCAGCCACCCTTGGCCAGCAGCCACCGCGCTCACACCTGCCGAGCGCAGGGAAACGCGAGGAGAGAATCACTCCATTGATAAATATGTAGGAGAACCTCAAATCAACCTGAACTTTAGGAAAGAAGAAAGATAATTAAAATATAAATAGACATGTTTGTTTCAAAGATTGATGGCAAGCACTTGACTCAGCCTGAAGATTAATCAGGGGAGTATAATTATTCCTTTGCACAAGAAAAGCCTATTAAACCCCCTCCGTGCCCCAAACCGCAGAGGAAGGAGGAGGCCAATGCTGCCAAATGACACAGGAGGCCAAAGTCTGGGGGACAGACCCCCAACACGGGACACTGCCTTGTGGGGCCCAAGGGCTCTGCTCCACTCCATGGCTTTGACAGCAGCTCCCCTCATTTCCCCAGAAACACTTTGTTTCCACACTCTAGGAAACTCTAATGTGCTGGGATTTCGCTGTGTCCCTGTCCCCCCGTCACACCTCAAAAGCTCTTTGTGGGGGTGCAAGGCATTATCCCAGCAAGGAAACATTTTCTCCATTCTCCTCCTTTCCTTGTAGCCCATGTAGACTCTCCAAGGACATTTCAAGGCTTAATTATGGTGCTTAATGTTATTGCCCAAACTCATATGACCATCTCATCATCCTGGGGGTGCTGCTCAGTGAAGCTTCTCTGTAACCCCATTACACCCCAGGGCTCTGGGGGCGGAGGCAGGAGGTGAATGTAGCACCACCAGCCTCATGTTCCTCCCCAGCAAGAGATCACATGGCTGGGCCAAGGCAGGAGATTGATTTGCAGGGAGCTGCGCGTGTCTCAAGCCATGTGTGACGAGCACAAAGATTTGTTTGACATCTCTTTCCACGCAAGGTCAGGTTGTACTCTGCCGCTGCTGACTCAGGAGGTCGGGATGCTGCGGAGCTCCCAGGAGGGTGGGATGCTGTCTCAGCACACCCAGCCACCAAAGACATGACATTTCCCTCTGTGCCACTTCCAGCTGTGCAACATCAGCCTGTCTGATCCCACCAAGCGAATGCCTTGGCGCAGGGCACCAGCACCTCTCTCTGACAGGCCTTTCAGTGCTTCCCCCATGTGTTTAACCATGCAGCAATGTTTGCTCAGGGCTGGGGAAGGCTTTCATTTGGAGTCCTTCAGAACAAACCATCAGAGCACTGTGCCAGCTGGAAACACCAGAGGAGGAGATGCCATGCACGTGGCAAATGCCTTCACAGCCTTCAAGTCACTCCCTGTTAGTGGTTCTCGCCCTGAGGCCGTTTTGCTGCCCCACAGCCTGTCTGGCTGTGCCCAAACACTCATCCCATGGGTCTCTCACTTTCGGGCGGGTCCAAGGCCCCAAGGGAGTTCCCATCACAAGGCAGAGCACGTCCCCAGCTCCTCGCGCGTGCCAGCCAGGAGATGGGTCTCTGCTCTTCACATTATTTACTTTTTATAGACAAAGCTGTGACCCTGGACTCCTTTTTAAAGCTTATCCATCATGTACTCCTCTCCTCTCCTGCTTGACATCAGGCTGAGAGGAGGATGGTGTGTGGGCAGGGGTGCAGGATTTATCCTGCAGCCTTGGTGCTGGGGATGGAACCAGCAGTGGGAATCTCTCCCTGCCCTTCCCAGTGCAGGCAATAGTGGGACTGGGGCCCCCACACCTCTTTGTGAAAACAGGCAAGACAAGCAAACAGAAAGCAAGGGATAGTGGGAATTCTTGCACGGGAATCAAAAAGAACAAGCTGTCATCGCGTACCGAGCGAAGCCAGGGAGCCTCGAGTGCAGTACACCGAGTGCTTTATTTAGAGTGTCTGGAGAGAGAACAGGTAAAATAACTGAGTTCAGGGATGAGGCCACGATTCCCCTGGCTTCGCAGAGCTGAGACTCTCCATATGAGAGGTCAGAGCGATTTTCATGAATCAGAGTAGCTGTGCCAGATGCTCTCCTCTCAGCTGGAAAAAGAGGACTCAGAAAGCTTTTTTCCCCTTTTTAAAATGCTCTCCATCTCCAGGAGTGCCCATGTCTTCCCTAGACCTTCAGCACTCACTCCACACCTGGACAGCCTGATGGAATACCGTGGCCCCTGTGGGGCAGCTGCTGAACGGAGGGGGCTGCAGTGCTCCCCCTCCTCTCCTGCTGCCTCTGTGTGCCAGGGACTGTGTGTGATGGGGTTATCATTGCACATGCATCTATAATACATATATACACACCGCCCACATGACAGGCAGCCTCTACACCAAATACAGAGGGAGGTTAGTTCCCTCTCCATCCACACTGGGACACAAGTTCAGGTGCTAATCTGTTGTTCTCGTCTCTTCTTTCATCTCTGACCAAAGCTCAGAGCTGCCCTGTCTCTGCAAGGAACGGGACAGAAACGCTGCAGCCTCCCGAGGCAGATCCCTGCTTTGGTTGCTTTCTTCTTCTCCACACACAAGGATGTTGGAAAACAAAGTTAGACATAAAATCCCCTAAATTATTTGAAGAAGAAAAAGGCCTGAGTGTGTGCCAGGCAGCTTTTAGGGGAGCAGGGTGGGGGGGAGAGGCAGCCCAAAAGCTACTGCTGAGCATATTAAAGAATGGCATTATCAAGTGGAACAGACAAGACATGTATATAATGCATAAGTAGTGTTTGCTGCTTCTCCAAACAACTCATAGATCACCAGGACACAAGCTCCTAGGAAGAGCAGAAAGGAAAAGGGAGAGGAATGCACGATAGCATCAGAAGAGACATGTCTGCTGCTGAGTGGATGCAGCCCCACCGAAGCCTGGGATGTGGACAGGGCCTGGGGACAGCTGGAGGGAGCTGGCACACGGCGAGCCTGAGTGCAGCCCAGTGCCTGCTGAGCTGTCCCTGCCTGCTGCTGTGGGGTCCCCAGCACTGAACGGGTCTGACAGCTCAGCATCAATCGCACTGACCTTCAACCGCTGAGCGAGGGACGTTTCCAGCACCTCACAAGCGGAAGGAAGGTTTGTTTGCCTTCTCATTTAGCATATTAAAAGGGCATTATTGCTACAAACCAGAAACCCAAACGAGCCCCCAGCCAGAGCTTTGGATGAGGCTTTAGACTAAAGGTGCAGGGCAGCGATTAACACCCGGCACAAAGCATTTATCCTTCGTAAATGAGGCCAGACGTGCTCTCCCTCACCACGAGCGATGGAAGGGCTGTAATGAAGCTGTGCAGAGGTAGAAGGGGCTGGGGAGCACACATGAACTTGGGGCCTGTGGTGGCTCTGGATGGACTCTCCCCATTTCCATGATCCAATTGTTCCAATCTGCTGTTTGCAGCTGCAGTGGCTCAGCACATGCCCCAGACCCTGAAGAGCCATCCTGCTCCTTCTGCCTTTACCAGCACCTTCTTACTCCTGGCAGATTTATAAAACCCCCTTTGTCAATAAAGCGGAGTTAGGCAATTTAATCTCTCCCCTCCTAAATGGATGTGCCAGCCCTGGGGTGGTTGTGGTGGCTCTCAACTCCTGCTGCCCTCAGGACAAATGCCTGTGAGGCAGCTCAGAGCTGTGAGCCTTTCCCCAAGCTGTTTCTGTGACAGAGAAGGGGAGAAAGGAGATGGGAAAGGTCCTGCTGGTGCAGCCTAGCAGGGAAATGAGATTGTTATTACTTGTGGGCTGAGATGCTGCTCGCAGACCTCGGGGCTGTCTGACGGGAGGTGACTGGAGAGGAGAGGTCCCTCAGAGGTGGCTGCCCCCAACTCCTGCTGCTCCAAACACACTGGCACCTCTGGCTCCTCTCCCTGCTCCAACGCAAGGGCACCGTGAGGAGCAGAGCCTTGGGAAGCTCCTGCCATGGAGAAATCTGTCACTTTAATTACCCCTTGCACTGCATTTATCTCCATGAAAGGTCCCTGGCTCCTTCAGCACTGACTAGCAGAGGGAGCAGAAAGGAGCAATGATCTATATGTTTGTTTATTTATCTCAATGGCACCAGCACAGAACGGGAGCCTCCCACACCCCAGGATTTTCCTATATTTTGTGAGCTTCCAAACTCTGCTCCCCAACAGACAGACCCACAGGGCTCCTGCCCAGCTGCTGGGTTTGGCATTCCCAGAGTGAGGGCAGGAGCTGAACCCAGAGACCCTCAGAGGTGCTGATGATGCAGAAAACAAGGACACTTCCCCTCACTTTGGGGGCCCAGGGCTGCTCCCTGGGCACATGACAGGGCTGAGGCCACCAGAGATGCAGTTACAGCTCTTCTCATGGAGAAGAGGCAGCAGAACCCTGGGAAGAGCCAGAGGGGTTGCTCCAGGAGCCCAGCCAGGAGGGAAGGCAATGGGGTGCAAGCAGATCTGGCAGCTGGCATCGTGACAAATGCTCTCCTGCTTCTCAGGGGAGGGAGGGAGCAAAGAGGAGCTCTCCGCTGAGAGAACAGGAGAGGAGAGGCAGGGACAGGGCAGGGAGGGCAGCGTGGCTGCGTCCCTGTCCCTGGAGTGCCACCGTCTGTGTCAGCCCCAGCAGCTGAGAAGCACTTTCTGCTGTGACAGGGTTTTTTCTGTGATTGACCCCAATTACAGGAGTCAGCCCGCACGGGCTGAGCGCGTCACTAGTGTCAGCCCAGCGGCTGCTCAGCGCCTGGAAACGCTGCTGTCCAAATCCATACACAATGAAGGTCAGGAGCAGGGCTGAGGGCAGCTGGCACACAGTGAATTCTGACAGTGGTGCAGCATCCCCGGGAGAGCCTGGCACATGGAGAGACCTGTGTGCACCCCACATCACCTCCCGGGAACCCCCAGCACTGTCCTGTGCAGCCACACTCACCAGGAGCTGCCCACAGTTTGTTTACAGCTTTTCCACTCATTCCATGCCATTTTATCATTTGCATGGTACTGTCACAAAGGCAGAAACCCAGAACATCAGTCCTCAGCAGCACTGCAGACCCCACACCCTGCAGCATGGCCAGGCCCAGCTCCAGTGCCCACTGCCCCCAGGGTGAGGGCTGGTGGGGAGAGCCAGCCCTGCTCCCTGTGTGCCAGGCTGCAGCAGGGCAGGAGCTCACTGCTCACAGCCCACAGCTGCTGCAGCACAGCTGGGGCATCACCTGCTCCTCGCCTGGACAAGGATTAGGAGGAGGAATTGCTTTTCTATTCGTTTCAGGTTCTCTCTGGACTGTTAAGGAGCACAGGTTACATGAGAGATCAGCAAGCTCCTCCCTGGAGACCTCCTTACAAACACACCAGGGCTGTCTGCATGCAAGAAGTTTCAAGAGGCCCAAACCACCACCTCCAGTAGCCCCTGCCTGGGCAGGGATTATAAGCAATGGGAACCAGTGGCTCCGACTCAAACTACTGCACTGTAGAGCACCAAACCCGGCACATTTGTCTGTTTCCCCAGCAGGGAGGAAAAATAACAAAGGAGTTTATAAACAAAGGTAAACACACTTTCCCTGCTTATGTTTCTTGTCAAGGACCTAGCAGAGAGGCAAAGCACTCCTTAAAGAGCATGGAGAGACAAAACCTGGAGTAACATTCATGCAAACAGCTTTCATATCACCTCAGAACCTACCCACACGTCTGGCTGGAGCAAGAGCCCCTGGACATGGACAAAACCATCTCAGCTCGGCAGCCAACACGTTCTCTGCCTTGTTTCTCCTACAGTCACTCCCTGAGCTTCTAAGCAACATCAACAGCAGATGGTGGATGCTCATGGACTAAAATCCTTCACCAGATATCCAAACCAATGACCAAATAACCAAACCAATGACATTTCTGCTGCATTGACAGAGAAATAAAAACCAGGAGACTCACCCAGAGTCCCAGCTGAAGGTTCCAGAGGAGCACCACGTTACACCCAGCCCTGGGGAGCACTGCCAGGACATAAATAACCTCACCTGCCCCCGAGGCGGGCAGACTCACCACCCACCTCGTTTAGCTGTGCCTCGTTACCCACCTGCCCTTACCCACAGCCCTGCACCTTCCTCATCACACCTGGGGGCTCACACAACTTCTGCCTGTCCATCCCCTTTGTCCCATGCATCTCCCAGCTGGGAATGCTGCTCTGCCCACACCACTCCACCTGCATTCACTGTACACAGGAATTGTGCTCTGCTCAAAGAACCACTTCTGTTATTATTTCATTCTGCTGTTATTAATACCTGATTTGATTCCATTTGTTCCATTTTACAGCTTGTCTCCTGCAATTGCCTGGCTTTAGAAACAGTTTTATCAGAGCAGGTGAGGCAGATTATAAATAAATGTTGTACTGCTGCTTGTATTTTAAGCAAATTTGAGACTTTCCTGATTAGGTGCCTTCACTGGAGAACCTCGTTCCGTCGGATAATTGCAGCCTCGGTTCTTTATCCTCCCCTTTTGTTCTCTTCCCCCCTTGGCAAAGCTGCAATCTTGCACAAGAACATCAGCAGACAAAACCCTTGAAAAATAACTCTCCAGAAGAAATCTCATTTACTTTTTAATCTGGTTCGGAAATTTGCCAGCAAAATTTCCCCCGACAAGCAGAACCATTTTCTCCTAGTTATCACACCAGCCGGATCCTCACTCCCGGTCCGGGTGACGCAGTGGGGATGGCACAGTGTGCGAAGACATGGAGACAGAAATCTTGTGATATATTATTTATTTGATACAATCTTCCTCTAGATGAGATCAGTGAGCAGAGGACAAAGTGATGACCTTACCCATTCCAGTGGCTTTCGCTGTGTCTGTTTCACTCACTTTGGCAGGTGTTCCTTGTTTAGCCATAGGCACCACACCCGTATCTGTGTACATAACATTCCTGGGCAGAGAGAGCTGATTCCCTGGGTTTGCTCTTGGACAAGGAGGGTTTCAGTGTATTAGTGACATGAGGACCCTCTTCCCAGTGGCAGGGACAGGGCAGTGCTGCTCCCTGTAGCTGTGTTTAATGATGTGGCTAACGAGTGTCCACCACAAAGGCCACACATTTGTTCCACACATCATCTTTGGGAGCAAAGCAGAGAAAAGGCACATGTAATGCCTGGTCCCTGGTGAGATCACTAGACTGAAGTTGGTGAGAGCTGGAGCAATGTGGGCTCTGCTGCCACTCTGTACCCCATAAGAATCCTTGTTCCCACCCTTTTTCCATATGGCCTGGTGCAAGTCAGCCACATGGACTGGGGAGATCCTGCTTGGTGCCTGTCCTCCCTCCGTGCACCGCCAGCCACTGCCTCTCTCAGCCCGGGGATCTCCCTGCCCCACAGCCTCTCTCAGGCAGATTCCCTGGCTGAGCCTGACACAGGCACTGAAGTTTCTGCATAAAAGTTTCCGTCTCTCACTTTTCCTTCTCGGAACGATGCCTCCTGTGGGAAGTGTAAATACAGAAAGATGACAACGTGTGCATTAGTGCTCGTTAGAATGTCATCATTATATCCTGAAAAGTGTCTGCTGAAGGGATCCCTGAAGGACACTTAGAGATGGAGCAGCTGCTCCGGATTTGTTCCAGCTCACATCTCAAAGAAAATGACATTGAGATGAATACGACATCGTGAGCGGCTTCGGAGCAGAGCTGGGGGAAGAAAGGGGTGATCACCTGCAGATACAGGTCTGGGATGGACCTCAGCATGCTCCCCCTGCCTGCCCTCTGCCTTCTGAGCATCCACGGTGTGCTGAGGGTGCTGAGCCGAAGGGTGTGGTGGAGGGATGTGTGCCCCATCTGCCTTCCAGCCAGCTCCGGGGCCGGTGGTGGATTCACTGCAGCCAGGGGAAGTTTGGATTCTTTGGGGGGAAAACCCAAACCACCACCCAGATGTCTAGAAGATAACATACACCTGACCAAACTCTCGGGTGTATTTCAAGCCAGATTGTCATCTGCTGGAATCAGAACAACATCACTTATTCCTTCAGTGGAGCGAGCAGGTTTGTACAACAAAAGCTTTACACCCACTAGACCCAGGACAGTACCAGTCTCTAACCTGCCTGTGACAGCCTGATGCCAGGAGAGAGGGGAATGCAGAACTGACAGCCTCCCTGCCCATTTGCCCTCAGAAAAAGAAGCCTTGAAATCAAAACACGAACAGTCCCAAGGGCACTCGCTGCAGGAACCAGGAAGGTTAAGAAGTGTGATTGACCATGAGAAGATCTGACTCTTACACTGCCAGGAGCCCTCACACACTTTCCCTGTATCTCTGCCCAGTAAATAAAGAATAAAAACATTGTCTTCACTTCCCCTGTCTCCTGGGAGCTTCCATCACATCCAGTAGCAAAGCCACAGACAGAGCTTCTCCACTTGACAGCAGCAAACAGCTCCTTCCCTAGGAGCAGTGTTAGAACTGGGGGGGCACCTCTCCTGCCCAGGGGGCACAGAGGCTTCTCCATGCCAGACAACACCCGGGGAGAGACCAAATCACATTCCTTGTTTGATTAGGGTGTGCTGTCCTAGCCCAATCAATATTTTTTTACCTCATCTGCTAAAAATCAGCCTTGCTGGAATGTGTCGTCTGCTGAGGAGCTGCACATCAGCAAACTGAGTGTGTTCTGGGACAGAGGCACATCTGGAGGCTCCAGGGCAGGGCTGGCACAGAGCCCGCGGTGCTGCCCACGACCCTCTGCCCCCAGCCCTGCCTGGTGTCCAGGGGCGAGTGGCAGGACAGGGACCCGCAGGGCTGGGACTGGCAAAGCACCTCAGAACAGGACATGGGAGGCTTTATCTCACCTTCTGCTGGAAGATTCTCCCCCAGACGGAGAGGAATGGGCTGAGAGCAGAGGACAGTGCCACAGGTGGCATTTGTGGAGGTGGAGGGAGGGACAACGAGAGCTGCCTGGGGCTGGAGAGAGGATGGTGCCAAGTGACTGCTGCAGTGATGGATTTGCTGTGAAATTGTGTCGCTCTGGGAGGAGGCAAATAGCCAGAGCCAGCTGAAATTTTTTGGAAAACCAGAAAATTTCTATTTGATCAGTTCAGATCCTGCTTTGGAGAAGCCAAGGAATGTGGAGCGATGCACATCAGTGCTGGCACAGGTGCCCCAGGGCTGTGTGCTTGGACCAGACCCCTCGGGTGCAACCACAAATGCCTTCTCCGCAGGCAGCACGAGTGGTGTTGGCCATCCAGCAGGGAGGGCTTGGTGTCAGCATTTCAGCTGTCCCTGAAACAAGCTGGAAGCTCTCCAGAGCTCAGTCTCTAGAGGACAGGCTGCTCCCTTCCAATAGGGCTGTGGGTAACCCTCTTCACTGCAAAATCAGCCAAGTTCATGGGCCAAATCTTTAATATACACAGATGTGTTATATATTACAGATGATATTATCTATTGTGTCATGTATGTAATATGTGCTATTATAGCTATCTTTATTTACATGTATATATGTACATTTGTAAAGTGACACCTCATCCAGCAAAGACTGATTTATCAGAACTAGCTCCTTACAAAGGAATAACATCTCATTAGGGTGTTTGGGGACCAAAGACATACAGCAGATTTCATACCTCTCGAGGCCTCCTGCCTTCAGCACCAACAGTGTTGGGATGGGCAGGCGTTAGGGGCAATGCCCTCAGCCAGACACTCTGTGCTCTGAGCTGGAAATCAACCACTGTGGAAGAAGTTCCCCTTCCAGCAGGCTCTCCTGGCCCTCAAAACACTGAGTTTCCTGGCTGACATCCACCACTCAACAAATTTCAAGTGAAAAGTTGTCCTGGGTTGCAGTGTGGGGGTAGCCAATGGTATGTATTCTATTGTCGTCTCCACAAGGGTTAAAGCAAGTGGGGCAATGATCGTTACCTCCTCCTGGTCCCTGATGGCTCCCCCAGGGGCTGTCTCTGTTTAATGGGCTGTCTGGGACTCAGGCATGCATAGAGTTACCTGTCCCATTGGGAGATGCCTCACCTCAGGGGGTGAGGGGAAGCTGAGCATCCCCACATGGGGGTGGGGAGCCAAGCATCCCCACAGGGATAGAAGCTGGGGTTTGAACCAGCACAGGCACACTTTTTTACCTGCTGGATCCCCAGAGGACAAGGGGCTGCTGCTGAAAGCTTCGGGAGAGGATCGGATCTGCGGGACCACTGCTCCCCCATCACTCCAGGAGGATGCAGCCACCATTCAATGGGACTGCTGTCAACGCCCTGACTGACAGGGGGTCGGGTTACTTGCTGACTGTCAGTGGTTTCTTTCTTTCAGGTTGTTAATTTGTACTGTTATATTTGTTGTTGTTTTGTTTGTGTTTCATAGTAAATTGTACTTCTGACTCGGAGTCTCTCACCGGTTTGCTTTCAAACCAGCACAAAAATCTATTTCAGAATGAAGTATCACTACACCAGAGCTCAGCAGCGCTGGAACATTTCAATCCTTCTGCAACTCCTCCTCCTCCTCTCCCATTCTCTGCCTCCTGTGAGATGACCGAGGCAGTGGAGGGACACTGTGGGTGCCAGCCCAGCTCTGACCCGAGCCCACCACGCTGTCCCCAGGTTGAGTGTCCCAGCTTGAGTGTCCCAAGTTGGGTGTCCCAGATTGGGTGTCCCCAGGTGGGGTGTCCTCAGGTTAGGTGTTCCAGGTTGGGTGTCCCAGGTGGGGTGTCCCCAGGTTGGGTGTCCCAGGTTGGATGTCCCAGGTGGGGTGTCCCCAGCTTGAGTGTCCCAGGTTGGATGTCCCAGGTTGGGTGTCCCGCTGCAGAGAGGGATGGGGAGCGTGAGAGACAGTGCCCGATGTGACTCCCAGCACAACTCAGCCAAGGCACAAGCAGACTCTGCCCAGGTGGCTGTTTTGCTGGAAAGAGGCCTCGTTTGGGGTCTCTGTAATGATTAGGAGGCAGTTTTAGCTAACAGAAGTGGAATGAGAACAGATGAAAGGCGCGATCTGCAGAGCTTTATGGCATCCCGCGCTGAGCAGCCCACGGTGACTTACAGCACAGCTGACAAACAGCGACGTGTTAAGCTGCGGTGGCTGCATGATACATCGGAGACTTCAAAGCACAAACAGAGATTCACACCAGCCCTCCCGAACTCAACACAACTCCCCAAGCAGGCGAGGCCTCCCCTCCCTCCCTCCCTGGCTGCTCCCACTCTGGGGGTGCAGGACCCTCCCCAGTCTCTCCCGCGCAAACCCAGCGATTCCTATCCTGATTCTCTAAATCACACGCCTGACTGGTGCCTGCAGCCTCTGTGCAGCAGTCACCACCTCCCCAAATAGCTGTAATTTCTTTTTAGTTCAATTATTTCTGCACCATATTGTTTGCAACAGCTGAAGCCAACGGTGCTGTTCACATACGCTGTGCTCTGTGTCAATGCCCCGTGAAATGTTATGGCCATAATGGTCTGAAGTCACAGAATCATAATCCGCTAATAGCTCACTTCGTTTTGGCTGCGGAAGATGGCAGAATATTTCTGTTTTTAACCAATGTGCTGATTCTAATGAAGCTGAGCACTGCAGCCACACACCTCACTCGGTGCTGGGCTCAGGTACGGGAGCTGCCGACAACTGCTGCACTGACTCTGCTCATACACTTGGCTCCATCATTTTGTCTCTGGTTTATTTGCAGAAAAACATTTTCTTCTGCATTTTTCTGAAGCACTGCGTTGACTGGGCTGAGGACTGAGAGTGAGACACAGCTCTAACTTCCCTGGGCAGTCCCACTCCCCACAGCCCCTTCACACCCTGTTTTTGGGACATCCATTCCGTGGCTCAACAGATGCACACCCACACCTTCTTTTCTTAATAACAAGGACCCTTTTTTAATGGTTCCTGACAAATTTGCATATCCCTCCTCCTCTCCTTCCATGCTTAAGCTCCAGAAGTATAATAAATATTTCACTTTCAAATCTAGATTCATTAAAGGATGCCCAGGAGGGAGAAATAATAAGATATCACTTTACAGCCCAAATAAAGCACAGAAAGACGCAGCCTATAATGTATATTTCAGGCTTTAGGTTGAGATAACTCAGACATTGCTCCTGGATAAGAAACGTGGATGATGCTGTGTCAGCAGCTTGGCTGAAAAAGGTTTTCTTGTAATATTTTATGCCTTTTGAGAATGTCTCCCCCTGATCCCTCTGCTGCTGCGAGCGGGAAAGGAGGCAGCCCAGAGCTGCAGCCCCTCCACTGGGGATTGCTGGGGTGTTCCCCTGCCTCAGCCCTCTATCCCAAGCCACGCCAAAGAAAGGGGAAAGGGAAACACCATTTTTCTGCCATGTTTTCTGACTGACAGTGCTGTCTGGCTCTGGCTGCAGGGCCGAGCAGGCCAGGAGTGCCCGTGACAGCACCTGTGACAGCCTGCCCACGGCTCGTTTATCATCAGAGGCATTTCCCTACTAGTAAAGTGACCTTGTGTAAATAGCTCAACTGTTCCCAGCTAGCACATGTTAGGACAGGACACGAGCTGATGGATAGGGACCACACGGGCTGCTGCTCCAGGATGAGCAGCCACAGACAGGGACTGAGCTTTGATGAGGCTGAAGTGCTCCATCATTTCCTGACAGAAGGTGCTGGGGAGCAGCACACCTAGGGACGTGGCTGGTCCTGCCACCACGAGTGCCATGGACAGCCTGAGGCAGAAAATGAGCAGTGTGGGCTGGGAAGGGACCAGGGAGATCCACAGGGATACAGTGCAAGGAGAACACTGGTAGAGGGATTTTTTGCTGTGATTGTTACTCTCCCACGTATACTCCCGGCTAATCCAGTAATCTCTTATTTATGTGCAGCCTAATTACAGCTGTGAGTAGCTTGATCTTTGTTTACTTAAGTGCATAGCAGAAGATTGCCAAGATGAAATGAAATCACCTCCAGGCAGGCAGGGCTGTGTGCGCTCAGGATGTGCAGCAGCACAGGGCTGGGAGCTGCCCTCCCGCCCCAGAGTGGGGATCACACAGGCTGCTGCACCATCCTGTTGCTAATTCCAGTTTATCTAATAAAGATTCAGATAAATCAGACCAAGCCAAACCCAGCAAAGTCTAAAAGCAGCTCATGGGATGTGTTTGCTGCTCGTCAGCCTCCACTGCTGCCTGCTACCAGCAGGGCCTTGTATGCCCAGCCTGGCCTGGGAGCAGCAGTGCACGGGGAGCAGTGCAGGGCAGGGAGAGCAGAACGTGGCTTTAGATCTCATCCCTATCCAACGAACCCCCAGCTGGGCCAGTACCTCACTGCAGCCATGCACAGCCACCCCAGTGTGCTCGGCAGTCCTGAGTCCCACGAGTCGCTGCAGGGGTCGACGGGACGATCTGTGTGAGCAGCTGAGCACGGACGGAACGAGGGCTGTGATCTGCCTCCCGTGACTTACGGCAGCACCAGGGAGACAGACGAGCTCACGTCGATTCCCATTTACTCAGCTCCTCCATCTGAAAGGGGAGCAAGGATAACATCACCTTTTTGGAGCGTTGTAGATGAAATATGCTCTCAGCATTGCATACATTATGATTTTTATACTTACCACGTTGGGAGCTTCCTCTCCTCCCACCAACCCACGGCAGCAGATCCCACAAACTGAGCCAGCTAACGAGACTATTACGTTCGCAATGTGCACTGCCACCTATGTCTTCCAAACGCTCTCCAAATGGATCTGTTTGGACCCATTTTAAATATAAATATTGCTGGGTTCTGTGCTAAATGTGTACGCGATGCGTTTTACGAAACCTTTAACAAATTCTGTGCAGAGGAATATGTTTTCCCATATGGGCTGCTTAAAGAAAGGCAGATGTGAGGCAATCCAAATCCCTCATATGCTTCTCCTCCTTCTCCCTTTCCTTTTGGCAAACTAACTCAGGCAAAGACAAATATTGTATCAAAGAGTTATGGAAATAAACACGAATGTAGCTCAAGGGCACAAGTAAGTTTCTGGAATATTTTCTCTGTGCAATTAATAGGTAACATTGGGGGGGGAGCAAGAGAACCCAAAATATGCCCGAGGAAGCTAATTTTATTGTGCAGACAGTACTCTGGGAGCCACGGAGCGAGCTGCGTTAAGCAACATTAGTCAGGATACTCTTAATAGGCTGCGGAGAAAGATGAGGAAACGTGAGTCAGAAGTTGAGGGAGAGCAGGTGATGCTGAGCTGCAGAGAGGAGCAGGGCCAGAGCTGGGGGACACACCTAGGGCTCAGGGGCGAGGGCACATCAGCCCTCCGGGGCAGGCAGAAGCGTCTGGAGGTGGCACAGCCTGTCCCAGACCTCCTGGGGAGGATGTGCTGGGGCAACTCTCAGCCTTACCAGGGAT
Organism: Acanthisitta chloris; assembly: GCF_000695815.1. Taxonomy (NCBI): domain Eukaryota; kingdom Metazoa; phylum Chordata; class Aves; order Passeriformes; family Acanthisittidae; genus Acanthisitta; species Acanthisitta chloris. The sequence continues at coordinate 26,675 of NW_008668814.1, forward strand.
TCTGCAGGCGCAGGAGCTCTGCGACCGCTGGAGCGTGTGCTGTGTGGGAACTGCTCTCTGTGTGCCCAGGGCCTGGGAAACAGATGGCAGAGGCTGCACCCACAGATGAATCAGCAGCACTTCCCGCAGTGTCGGTGGCTGTGCTGGCACTGCAGGGCTCCTGGCATCCTGTCCCCAGGGAGACAGGCACACGGGGCCCGTGGCTGTGCCCGCTGCTCGACGGCACCGAGCCACAAGCAGGAGGCCAAACGCCAGCACCGGGTTGGATCTCGCTGCAAAACCCATGATCTTACAAGAAGAAAAAGAAATAAATACCTGGTTCTTCTGCCAGGTTCCTCAGTTCATTAAATACCCTGCAAACATTAAACCAGATGTTGTGCTTTATTGCTTGACTCAGATCATTATGACTTTATTTCTGACGGGCCTGGAATAAATGAAATGCAGTTATAAAGGTTATTTAACTATTAAAACAACTATTAATTAAAGTTTGCCAAGTCCTGGGGGCCCTGAGGACAAGAGGCAGCTAGGTAAATGTCAGTTATTATTTAATAAGTCCTTGTTGTTGAAATACATGGCACGTGAGCTGCATCCCCAGCAGGGGCTGGGAGCTCTGGTCCCTGCTATAAATATTTTGCCCGGTGTTTGCAAGGCAGCAGAAAGGTGGGAGGTGATTTAGTGCCAGGGCCGAAGCTGCCAGAGCCCGAGAGCTCTGTGAGCCGCAGGGGGGGCCAGCAGAGCCCAGTTCCCACACGAGGGCTCAGGCCAGTGGGGGACACAGGGAGGCTCAGTGCCCTCACTCCCCGTCCCAGGTGACGTGTCCTGGGTGCCCTCACCTCACCCCTCGCCCTCCAGGAACACCATGGCTTTGGGCTCGCTCGTGTTTTGTGCCTACACAGCAATGGCCACAAGTGCCAACCTGAGCTGGAGCCCTGGGAGGATGAGAGGCAGCAATACAGTGAGCTCAGAGCTGTTGCTGTTGTACACACAGGATATCCAGAAACTGCTCTAATGCCACTAATTAACAGAAATTATGCTGAATAAGCTTCCAACGCATCGGAGCTCAAGGAGTAAAGGACTCCACTGAGCTGGAACCCGAGAGAAAGAAATATGAAGCTGCTTTTGCATGTTATCCTGTAATTAAGGCTTGCTGCAGCACTGTCCCCGTTCCCCGTGTGATGGAGCACACCCTGTGTCATACTGGTGCCACGAACCAGGGGAACAGCCACCTCAAAGTCTCTGCCTTGCACATGTGAACACAACTAAAACAATAATTTAATTCTTTTAATCATGAGGGAGGGGAAGAAGGGAGCGAGAAATGAATATGGAGCAGAGAGCCCAAGCATTAAATCAGGATGAAATGCTGCCAATGTTTTTTTAAAGAGAAACCAAGAAAATGAAGGGGCTGCACACAGCCACTGCTCCACGACAATGGTGGCTCATCAAGCCAAAGTTTCACTCTAATAGTTCAGTTGTTAAGGGGAAAACAAAACAGAGCAGTGTTGTGCATGGGGGACTAACACTCCCTGCTGTCCCCTGCCCCAGCCCACAGCTTGCCAGCGGCTCAGGGGATTGCAGGCTGCTCATCATCTGGCACCAGGCAAACCAGTGCCCGGTCCAGGCCAGGCCCTCGCTCACCAGGCACTGGTGCATGTCCCTAAAATTTCTCCATCTTCTTTAAACTTGCCTGCTCGATTCAGCCATGTGTCATCTGCAAATTCTGTTCCTTCACAGCTTATTGCTTCTCTAGATCATTAATGACTGCATGGCACAGGCCTGGAGCTGGTGCAAATCCCAGAGGCTCTCTCCCCTTCATCCTCTCCAGCCACAATTCATATGCTATTCTCTTTGATGCCACGGCCAGCGAAGCAGTGATGAAAGCTGCGTCCCCACAGAGCCCTTGCTCCAGAAACAATGTGGAGAGCCACAGTCCCACGCAGCCCTGCGCTCGGCGAGGAAGGGTTTGAAACACCAGCAGCTGCACCAGCTGGAGCCCTTGCCAGGGCAGCAGGAGCAGAGCTCTCCAGGGAGCTGCGGGCTGGGAGGCAGTGGGAAGGAACCCTTTCCTTCCTCCAGCAAAGGGACTTCCCTCAGAAATCCTTTCTCAGTAAACCCTTATGAGTGCAACTTCACCAAATGGGTCTTTAGCCCAAGGGAGAATCTCTTTGGTGAAGACAGAATGGGGGGAAAATATAAAAGTCCTTTCACACCTCTGTTTTTGGCACTGTGGGCATGCTCAGCCAGCAATATGGTGCCATTATTGATTTTACTTGCACCCTATTTTCCATCAGGACTAACCTCCTGAGTGTTGCTGCAGTTCAGAGAAGTGCCCTGACCTGTGCACGGTGATGTGATGGCACCGGAGGATTTTCTGCCTGGCTCTGAAACATGGTGTGCCCCTCTCCCCGCCGTGCTGCCCCTCTGGACAGCGACGCGGGCACGCGGCCGCGCTCGGCCACCGCTGCTGTGCTGCAGGTGCCTTGGCCAGCGGTTGAACCTGGAGCTGAGAGTCACCAGAGGAAGAAGTAATTAATGCAAATCCCCAAGGCTGGATCAGTGCAGATACAGAGGCTTTACAGTCTCCCTGGAAGGTAAAAGCTCTTACCGGTTGTTTATTTCAAGAGTTCACACCACACAAAAGATCTCCAAGTGCTACAAATCCCTCCCGAGGCACTGCAGAGCTGTGTGGTGCTGTCAGCACCACTCGGAGCAGCAGGGCTGGATCCACACAGCCTGGATCCACGGGCACAGAGTGCACAGCTTAGCTTTGGCCTGGATAAAACTGTCGTGGTGCTCCAGAGGGACCTGCAGCTCGCTGTGCCAGAGCAGCCTGTGCCTCCCCGAAAACCTGCCCTATTCCTCTTCTGCCAGAGTCAAGGATGTTTAATTAAGGCAATTGAATCCAGCTGGGGCTGGGCAAGTCCTCCCCAAAGGTGCACAACGGTGTTACCAATGTTTCCACAGGATTTAAACTTCCAACACAATAGAGTGAGCTTTGTTCGTGCCTTACCGCTACCTTTTTTGCATGCAATTGAATAAATTACCCTTTGTTATGAAACATTAATCCTCTTTGCTAAATGGAATAATTCCCACCTCGGATGCAGTGCAAGGCTGGAGCACCCTCGGAGCAGACCTGGGGCATCCTCTCATGCAGTGCCATGGCAGAAGGGGCAGGGGAGCTCCTGCACCCTGGGGAGAGCCAGGACCTCGCTGGAGGGGGAGATGTTCCCTGGGGCATCCTCAGCTAGGACAGCCATGTACGTAAAATTTAATATCTATAAAAATATATACATAAAATTAGTGTCTTTTCCAGTCTCGAGAGGAGGTTTCCCACGTCTCCCTTTCTGTGGCATCGGCAGGTTTGCTCTGCCCTTACACACACATCAGGGTCCGACAACAGCACTGGGGAGGATCCGTTAGGAGGAAACTCCACAAATCTCGGTGTCATGCCACAGCTCCTGACAAAATGAAGGCAAGTATCTGGTTCAGATCTGCACCTAAAACAATCCAGAGGGCCATTAGTATTCACCGCGCGTGATCCAGACGGAGTAATAGAGGCTCTATGAATAAAATTAAAATTAGAGCTGATGCTGCCTCGCGCCTAGGAAGCGGCTGTGGATCACAGTTGGCAATGCCAATGCCTGGCAAGACCTGGGCCCTCTGTCCAGCTCACGTGAACAGCCCTTCCCTGTAGGAACGTCTGCTCAGCACGCACGGTGCGCGGCGCTGGGCTGGGACCTGAGCCTGTGCCATGGTGGCTCCAGGACAGGGAGGCAAGAAGCACCTTTGGAGAAAGACACTTTCCTTGGCCTGCACCTCTAGCAGAGCTCAGGGACCTTCCTGAGCCTCCTCCCTCAGAGCAGCAGCACACAGGCAGCCCAGCTCTGCTGGCAGAGGGCTCCAGCAAGCCCAGCAGCCCGGGGACAGCATGCTCCCTGGGAACAGGAATCCTCTTCGAGCAGGAGGAAGGTAAATCCATACTGCTTTTAACCAGGCTTCAAGCTTCAGACTGTAGTTCATTAATTCTAAGAGAGAGAATTGATGTCTCTCCCCTTCCCATCAATGCAGTCAAAGGGTCTCTCCATGTCTCCCTAGTGCTGCCATCGTATTCCGATAGCTCCGACTGCCTCTGCAGAACTGGATCATTGCTTCCTCCAGGGACTCCTGAGAGATGCCTACAACCAAACCCCAAACCCTCCCAGTGCTGGGGCAGCTCTCCCTTTCCCCACCTGCCAGCCCATGGCAGCACCTGCCTGTGTGCCCAGGCATGGGACTGGGGCGGGAATCGCTTTGATTTCAGCGAGACGGTGGCTGTCTGATTCAAAACACTGATTTTTGCCAAGAGTCCCTAAGCACTATTATTCATGGTTGCTTATGAAACCCCTCATTAGCTGAAGAAGCTAATTGTTGTTGTTGAAAAAATGAGCAGTGAATCTCCAGGCCTGGCACTCTGCCACCCCAGGAACCTGGGCTTGTTTACTGCGAGGCTCAGCATCCTTTGCTGCTGCTGTCAGGAAAATATTCCCCAACAAACCCACCTTTTCCCTGTTCTACCAACTGCCTTTCCTTTTTCCTTGCCCAAATCCAATACACAGAAACATTCAGGGGTGCTCGTGGATGCCAATTACCACTTTGTGACTCATTTCAGATAAACTCTTCTGGGCAGCAGCAAAGTGACCTCCAAAGTGCCAACAGTGGGGAAAACATCTCTGCATGAGAGCACTGTGCCCAGCTATGAGAGGACTTGGGATGGAGCTCCCTCACCCCCTCCCTCTGCCCAGCTGTGGGGGGAGGCACTGCTCCAGGGTCAGGAGCAGCATCAGTGTGACCACCAGTTCATAAATCATCCCTCCCATCCGGCTGCAACGAGACTTCAGTCAGGAGGAAATTGTTTTGCAGGTATTGTTTTGCTAACAATAGCGATTTCTGCTTCTGGGAATGCTGTTTTGCTTAATACCTGCTTTCTGCAGAGCGGTGACGTGATGGAGTAATAGCCCTGGCACGGGTACGAGGGGTCTGGCTGGTGACAAGAGAACAGACAGCTGTATCCATCAGGAAAGAAAGAAAACAAGCACAAGGAAAATAAGTGCTCCACGTAGGAATCCCCCAACAACAGGAGGTTTTAATCTTCAGGATTAAATGGTGTTTTGATTCCTTGCTGCACAATAAATGTATTTGCAGGGGAAAATGTGCCAATTTTCTTCTCCGCAAAGAGAAAAGTGAGCTGGGCCTGAGCACTGCATTGCTCACTGGAAACCCAACACAGGTTTGTTTGGCAAAGTTACCTGACAGAGGAGAAAGGAGACCCAAACCCTGCAGGGTGGCACTGAGCACGACTGGCTGGAGCCCCTGCCTGTTACCTGTCCTGCAGGTGCTCTCTGGGGACATTGGAGGCAGCTCAGGGGCTGCACAAACACCCAAATAGTAACTGCTGACAGAGAGCAGTCCCAGCTGATGGAGGGGCTGATCCTGCCCAAAGCCAGAGCTGCAGGGCTGGTTCTGCTGCTGCCAGTCCCCCAGCCCCTCTGCCAACCCCTGCACATGAAGAGCCCTCGGCCCTGCGGACTGACTCCCTAAAATCACCCAGCGACCCAAGAAACCTAATTATTCCTTAGCATTTCCCTGGGCCTGTTTCCATTGCACAGAGAGGGTTGTTGCACGCCGGGCACCGAGTGTTTATGCCGATGAATTATTCAGGTTCTGTGGAACCAGACATCATTATCCCCCTGTGAGATAAAGGAGAGGGTGCACATCTACATGGATGCAGATATAACACCAGCTTTAAAAAGAATTACAATTCTTGGTATTCTCCTCCCAAACAAAACCCCCAAGATGCAATGCTCTGTTTTTCTCTTTCTTTGAAAGAAAAGCAGCGAACACCAAGCCCTGCCAAGCTCCTAACGAGAGGCTGCTGTGCCCTGCATTGCTGCCCAACAGCCACTAACTCTTCTTCCCCCTGCATCGCTCATCAGTGACCCTAAAAAACACACCGGTGTCACCCACTGCAGAGAAGTGCAGCCCTGCAGGAGCTGCAGAGGAGCTGCTGAGGCTTCCTGGCTGCTTCTGGCTCTTTCTTGGAGCTCTACACTGATGCTTCACCTCCCTCCACACTCAGGGGCAGCCCACGAGCAGCAGCTCACGAGTGGGTGTGCAGCAACCCCCACAGCACCACGAGCAACCCCAGGCCTGACAGAGCAGCAGAGCACCCCTCCAGCCCCCTGCAACCCTATGAAAACCAGGCCAAACACACTGAGCTGGTGCCACGAACAACCTGGATCCAGCAGACTCCAGCAAGAGCCCCCCAAAACAGAGCACCCACCAATACCCCTGCTACAGCCCCCCACTCCACCTCTCTGTGAGCCAGGCTGCTTGTCAGGGCGGTACAGCCTCTCTGCTACAGCAAGAGAAAACAAAACCCTTCTGAAGAGTGTGATAAACACGAGAGCAAAGCAAAGAGCTCGTTCTAACAAATGGTAAGAAATCCTTCAGCTGCTGTCCTTCTCCCCTCTCCGCAGGGGTGATGGAGGGGGCCTGTGCTCATATTGATCTGACCCGCGACACCCCGAGCACAGCTCGTTACCAAAACAGAAAAACAATGTTCAGCAACACAACATCTTGTTAGCTCGGGAAGTCGGGGGAGCCCTCCTGCTTCCCAGCGATCGTTCAGGCACCGCCTGCCCCAACGGTGCTGCTCCTAATGGGGTTATTAATAACTGTCACGTTCCACCAGGGCAAAATAATGTGCTTGCTTTCATCCATAGATTAAGCCAGACCTGGGGGGAATTGTCCGAGTCCTCCCACCCCTTCGTGCCCCCACGGGGGTGCAGGGGAGCAGCATCGCGAGCGCCATGGTCACCCCGTGGTCACCGCGACGGTCGAGGGCAGCTGCCTCCACCTGGGCTGGCCTGTCCGGGAGAAACAACACCAAACCCTGGGCAAAAACATTTCCATTCCTCCTCTAAAACAAATGCACTTGGTGTAGTTACAGTTTTAGACCTGAACATAAATGAAAGCCAGAGAGAGGAGAGTGTGTTACGAGACTGTTCAACTGCAGGCAAGAAAAATCTCAGTCCCTACGTATTAATTTAAAGTTTGAGGTTTTTATAGGGATGCTGCTGAGACAGACACAGCTATGAGTAAATATGTCAAAATAATCTATCAAGTGGAAAGCTGGTCCCTGAGCTGTTCAATGCAAGAGGTAAATTACACAAAGATTATCACTAGGTTTCCAAAATGCCTTCCTAAAAGAGAGAGAGCAAAAGAAAGGACAAGATTTGGGAATCTTTCTTAAGGCTTAGACTGTTCCCACCCCTTGCTTGCTTTCAGAAATGGTTGTTGCAATCTGAAGTTCCCAACCTTTTTCACAGGGTGCGCTGGAGCCCTCTGTTCTCTCCTCTCCATCCCTCCACCAGCAGAGCGTGGTCTTCAAACCCAAATGGAGCCAAACAGGGACCTGGTGCCACTCATGCCACAGGTGGTGCAATCCTGTCCTTGCCAAGAAAGAGAAGAAGTGAGTGACCCTGTCCCAGCATGGGGATTCTTCCCTGAGCAGAAGGCAGCAGGGAGCTCATTAGCCACTGTTTCCCCATTCCTAATCAGTGTGGCAGCACATAGCCCTGCAGGATGAGCGAGAGGCTGCAAAGCACGTGGGAACCCTGTTACTGTGCTGCTGCAGCCAGCCCAGGGGCTGGAGCTCCCCACCAGCCTGTAGGGCTGGTCCCTGTCCCCCCGGACACCCCGAGCACCCACAGCAAGGATGCTGTCAGCTCCAGCACCGCACGGGGCTGGAGAGCCTGGGCAAAACCTGCCTGCCCTGCCAGGGGCTCGGAATCGCTCGCTGGTGGAAGGGCTAAATGAGCCCATTTAATGAAGAAAACCCTACCCTCAGAGAAAAACACCCTCCAGGATCTCGGGAGCACTGCTCCTCTGGAGGCTCACCAGCGCTGCATTTTCCATCACAAAAATAACGTCCTGTAAAAGACTGATTAGTCAGCTGATAATTGAGTTCTTAAATGTCAAAAACAATATGGTATGAATATTCAGCAGATCATGCCATGAAACTTACCTGTTCCATCAACAATGACTAACAGTTTCTATCCCCATTGTTCTTTTCCAGATATTATGTTAATTTGACTTTTCTGAGGTGATGAACAAGGTTCTCTTAAAACATCTCATCTTGCAGGTTAATGTGTAATGGGCTGCTTAAAAGAAAACAGTTTGGAAGTCGTGCTTGCCTTTCATCCCTGTGTATTAGCTGCAGCTCGTGGTTCAGGGAGGGCCAATTGAATCAAAATTGTCTCAAAGCACACAGAGTTAATATTTCTCCTTCTGAGAAGGAGAAAACCTGGTATGTAGATTGAAAAAAAAGTGATGTTTTCATACTGCTTGAGGTTAAATGCAGCCCAAGGGTCAAAGTCACGACACCTTTCAGACATCATTTGATTTAACAGGGGAAAACACAGGCTCTGTTTCATTCAGGGGTGAATCTCTGGTTTCTAAAGGGAAGGGAAGTGGTATCAGAGGTAACTCCACTCCCATCTCCCCTGGGGCCCAGCCATTCAGCCAGGTTTTCACTCAGCAAAAAGTACACCCATCCACACCATGAGCAGGCACTTTCTCCAGGAGAATATTGCAGGAAATGGTATCAAAGACTTTACTGACACATCCACAGCCTTTCCCTCACCCACTAACTCTGTAATCCAACCAGGAACCATGACAGAATGTCTTGGGAGGAGGAGAAGCTGCGAGCACTGAATGTCCCAAGGCCTCTCCGAAGCAAGGGCAGGTGCACCAGGGCCAGGAGCTCAGTGTCTCGGTGAGCTTGGGGATCGCTCACGCCACTCTCCGTGCTCACCGAGGCCGACCCAGCACAGCCAACACTTCGTGTTTAAGGACTGAAGGATTGCACCTCTGCATCTTCCTGAGCGTGTGTTTAATTAACGCCTCATCCTAACCGGGAGCCTGGCGCTAGCTACCCAGACCCAGATTTATGGGCTAGATGTGAAGTGGTTAGCAAAGACATTTAAAACCAGTCAGGCCCTCAGAGAGGCAGATCCAAGCAGCTCAGGCTGTGCTCATTATGCTGGAGAATAGGAAAATAAAGCCGTCAGGCTCACCAGACAAGTGGGTTATTTGTACTATTTTTTTTAATGATTAGTTTCTTTAATAATGCCTTTTGCCTGCAGTGGGAGAAACTCTCCGTCGCGCTCTCGTACTCCGCACGGCTGACGGATGACGCTCCCATGTGACCAACCAAACCCAATTTTAATGTTTCTTGATGCCATCGAAAAGAATGAAAAGGCAATTACCGTTTTCCTCCAGCAAAGCCTCAGACGCTGCCAAGCGCGAAGGGACGCAGGTTCCTCGGGCGAGGACCATCAGGCTCCACTTGGCTGAAGCTTTCCATACACACGAGCCAGCTTCCAAAATGTCAACCTTTGAGGGGAAAAAGCAAAGTGGAACTTCAGTCTCACTATCCCTTTCATCAATCGTTGGCTGGAACTCCCACACATGATGAACTCAGAATGTTAGGAGAAAAGAATGTCCCATAGCTGAAGGGCCAGGTTTGGGCCCTCCCCATCCCTCCCAAACTGCTGCCCCATGTGGACCTCGTCCTTGGCCAGCAAGGCATCTGCCAGAGCCTAAAGGGACAGATCTGTCCCTTGACTTCTCTGTGGTAGGGATTGATTGTAGGAGCCATTATTGCAAATGATATATCAAGGACCTTCTTAACAGCTTGCTCTGGTGGGACCCAGAAACCAGCGAGGGCATAAGGGGAATCTGCCTTTTTAATGCCATCATTTAAAAAAAAATCCATCTGTGGAGATGGAATGAGAAAGAGCCTGTTAAAACAGCATCAATATTCCAACTGAGAGAAGCCAGAGATTTGGGGGAATTTCTTTCAGCCTTTGAAGGTTTCCATCGCATACAAAACTCTGCATATTGTCATGGATATCTCTGTCACTCACATAGCTCCAGCATGTCTGGGGGGGCTGAAAAAGGAGGGACTTTTTTCTTCCATGGCAGGGTGAGGGAAGGTGACCTCTCCCACATGCGCCGAGTTAATCACCATCGTTCCTCTCCTTTGCTGACCAGACTGGTATCCCTAATTACACTAACCTATTTTTCAGGAGTACAATGGGAGAGAGTTTTGAAGGAAGAGAGCTCTGATGGGGAGAAATTAACCTCCTTCCCTGCGCTGGGATACTGTGGTTGTTTATTCTTCCTGGCAGCACTGCAATCCCCAGCAGAGGCCCATGGAGCAGGAGCAAGCACAGGGCAGAGATCCAGCACACACACACACACCGGGTATCGGCCGATTCCCGAACAGCCAGGACATCACCTGTTAGGAAGAAGTTCCAACCCTCCTCCCTGAAACATATTGCAATTACCAAAGCAATTGGAATTTTAATCAGCAGCACCATGGAAGTGTTTCTGACTCAGTCAGCTGTGTAAAAAAACATGCAAACAACCCAAAAAGTAAATCCCTCATCGCTCCGACAGGTACCACCTGGAAAATCTCCATCCTTTCCTGGCTCTTTAAAGCGTTGATCCAAGACTTGCTGGTCCCTAAGCCCAACAGCAGACAGGAATTTCAGCAGTAACACCTTTGATCTCCCCTCAGGCAGAGCTGCAGGGCAAAGCTGGAACACGGAGCGTGGGGGCTGGACCTGGGGCACTGCTCCCCCAGCCTGAGAAACGTCCTCCTGGGAGGACTCCGAACAGCCACCCCTGCCTACGATGGGAGACAAGGGGATTTCTTGGAGCATCTCTGCTCAGGTGGTGTGGGCACACCCTGCCACCCCCAGAGCCTTCCAGCACTGCTGGAGTGTGGCAGGAGGGTGTGAGGGAAGGTGGTGGGAGACACCCAGCCCTGGCACACAGCGGAAGGTGAAGAGGCCAAACAGCAGCACCTCAGTGCTGTGTGAGCAGAGTCCCCTCTGCTGCCACCGCAGACAGCACCGCCAGGTCCCCTGGCACCGTGAGCACAGAGCACTCTGCCCGTGTGGGTTTCTCCTGACTCACTCCTTGGGCCTGGAGGAGCTGCTGGTGCCCTCGCCCTGGTCCCTTCCCCATGCCCAGCTCCTGCCGGTCGGTGCCTTCCCTGGGTCTGTGCGCTGCCGCGCTCCTACCGCAGGAAGCAGAAAACTAGTTTAACATCTCATTTATTCCGTAGATGAGAAAGTAATTCCCTGCTGAATGATTGTCCTGAACCAACAATTCAGAAAGCAGGAATTTACAGTGCCTGCCGGAGCCGGGAGTGCATTACTGTAGTGCTACTCTGTGATGGAGCTGAAATATGTTTTTTTCCCTCCTGTTAGCCTGAAGAGAAAAGCCATTAAATATGATTAAGGTTAAGAGATTGCTAAAATTACAAACAGCCGCCATTCAATTATTTTGGTCTATAAAATGCAACACAGATTGGAGTTATTTCTCTGAAATGTGTTTTTAGAAAATAACATAACACAACTAATGTGGTTTGATGTAGCAAATCAGGTTTCAGATACTCCTCGTAATGCAAAACTAAAAGGTTCATAATTTATCTCAAAGTTCGTAACTTCAAGTCGTCAGGTGGCTGCTCTGCTAAAAAAGTGGGGGGCCAAGAAGAATCAATCCTGCCCCAACAAATGCGCCACAGAGTTGTCTAAAGCTGGAGAGTCAATCAGTTTTAGCACCCATTAAAGCAAAGACAGAAAAATGCAACAACTTGGCATAACAGTCACACATTTTTTATGGAGAATAAATCTCCGCAGCAGTTTCTGCAGTTTCCAGCGCGGCCTGAGCTGGGTGTGAGGGACGTGTGAGCAGATCTGGAGCTGTGGGCACGAGGGGCACAGTGCCCGCTGCCCGTGGCACCAGGGCTGCCTGCGCTGCCTCGCTCAGGGCACACCAACCAAACCACACTCGGGCGTGTTTTCTGTCAGCAAGGTGCAAGGAGCAGAAATAATTGGAAAGTTGGGAAAAAATGTGGATGGGGATATGGTAACAGCTAGAGACTGGTGTTATTATGGTTAATAAAACATGAGGAATCGCATTATTCTGCCGAAAGCAACACAAACCTCACGGTCCCCGGAGGCTGCTCCGGAGCTGCTTCCAGCAGCAAACTCCAGCGAGCTCAGCACGGAGCTAAGCGTGTTGGTCGTGGGTGGCAGAGGGCAAGGCAGGAGCTGCTGGGTGTGCTGGGCATCGTGCTGTGCTGGCAGCATCGCCAGCTCCGTCCCACAGCTGAAGGAACCATCCTGCTGGCCCAGCTGCATTCAGGCCTGGCAAATCGGTGTCTTACCAGGATTCCTCACCTCCTAGATGGTGATTATTCACCTGCAGCATCTACGTGTCTGCACCACTTCCATATTCCCACTGTGGTTCTCCTGAGAGCCCAAAGTGACACCCAGAAAAACCATTTACTTCCACTTGTCACAGTTTGTACATGAAGTCCCTTTGTAGTGGGTTGAAAAGGGTTAATGAGTGAGAAAGAGATCATTTGATGAGTAACTACGTGATTAGGACCCAACAGATTGATCATTTCTTACAAACATATAAATAATTCATTCTGTTAATGTGCCTTTAATCACCTCGCACGCACCCACTTGTGTCTCACAACAGCTACTCACTCCTTCGTCAGCTCCACGTAACGCAATGCAGGGTGGGGAAGCAGAGGGGACAGTCCTGAAGACACTTCAGGGCTCAGCTGAGCAAACTCTCTCCCACAGGGAATCGGCTGCACAAAGAAGAAAATGAAAACCAGAGCCCGAATTAATAACAGCACACACACGTGTTTGTCTGGAGATGCACAGTGAGTTACTGTCACTGACCCAAAGCCCCAGGTTTGTGTGTGGAGGGGAACAGACACATCTTCATTTCTGCTCACCTTTGGGAACTGCAGCACATGAGGGAGCAAGGAGAGGCTGCTCCCATCCCCTGGGTGTTTTGGGAGGAGCTGTCCCCACCAGCAGACCCTGCACTGTGTGGCTGTGCCCACAGTGACACTGATGGTGACAAAGGACAGGGGAGGATGGGTCCTGAAAAATGCTGCTATTCTGAGTGGAAAAGGCAAAAGAAAGCATCACTACTTCAAACTAACCCTATGAACTTCCAGGGGCTGTTGTGCCATGAAAAAGGTCAAGAAGAGATTAAAATGAATGCACGAACCTGCCCTGGCACAGCAGCACTGCAGACAGAGCTGCAGCCTGGGCTCTTCCTGGGGCACACAGCTCCTCCTCACTCAGGCAGCAGGAACAAGGTGGGAGCGTAGGTAAGCTCTGCATTTCCTTTCAAGGCTCATTGCTTTGGAGTTTGAGCCTTAAAGTGGAATTTCAATTACATGACCAGCAATATTCACATAATGAAAAGCACCACCCTCGCCTGGCAGGCTGCAGGAAGGAGAGGAGAAAGGATTCAGCATCACTCCTGCGAGACAGGTGCCTCACCTGCCCATGTCCCAGTGCCTTCCTTGCTCCCAGAATACTGATGGAGCACTGGGGACACTTGTCCCACCTGAATTTCAGCGAGTGCTCAGAGCATGTCAGTATAATCCACCCCCAGCACCGATCCACTGGAGGATGGAGGGATGGATGGATGGCTCCTGTCCCTGGCTAGATGCCACTCCACTGGCAGGACAGACAGAAATGGAGCAGCACATAGCCCCTCAGGGATCGCAGGGAAGGCTGCCAGACACCTCTCCCTAGGAAGGTGTGCGAGGGCAGCGGGAGGAGGATGGAGGCAGCACAGCATCACTCCGGGCTCTCCTCCTCCCGCACACTCTGGGGTCTTCCTGGCTTATGGGAAAAGCCATTACAGGCTCTCCTCCTCCCACACACTCTGGGGCCTTCCTGGCTTATGGGAAAAGCCATTACCTTAGGATTATGCTTCCATCTGATTCCCATCAAAGGCTCTGGTCACCACCTATTTGCTTAACACCAGACCTTTCAGGCACCATCAAATTTAACAGGGCTTGACAGATTTGGGATTAAACACAAAAGCCAGACAAATCCGTACTTTCACAGGAGGCCCCAGTGGATACACCAGGACAGGCAGGATTAGGCAAAGGAAAAACAAGGAAAGGAAAGAGGAGAGAGAGACTCCCACAAGATCTGACTGCTGCTGCTGCTTGTGCAAGGAGTGTTGCTCCCGTGCCAGCAGCTCTCTGCCCTCCCTCCTCCCCAGGAATGGGGGTCCCATCTCCTCCTGTCCAGAATGTTGTTTGCTTGTTTCCCCCTACTTTTCCCAGTTTATCCCCTCTCTGGCCAGTCCAACATACAGCTGGAAACCAAAGTCATTAGCAGGGCTCGAGAGCTGCTGAGCCCTGCAGCAGGAGCTTGGGGACTCGAGGGTACAAGGTCTGGTTTTTAAAACAAACCTCCTAGTTTATAAACCACTCTTCTCCCTTAGCCAAACAGAAGCTCAGAAGCAGCAGGTCTGATTGAATTATGTGTTTAATATTTAACAAGGGGTCAGGCTAGATAATCAAAGAGTCCTTTTTGGCTTGAAATTAGTCCTGGGGTCAGTACAGAGCCTGCAGAGCTTCTCCTCTGTGGCAAAGGGGGTTATTTCTTCCCATTGTAGCAACTGGCATGGAAGGCTTGGGCAGGGAGCTCAGGAGAATCCAAAGATGTTATTAAAATACCGTTAGAAAAGAAACCTAAAATATACTTTATCACTAAATGAAACATTTTTACATTATGGAAATAAAATCTCAGAATGAACTGTGCCACATGCTGCTTCTGTCACAGCTTGGTGTCCCACCCTGCCCATGGGAGTACCAAAGTGAACCACGGGGTTTGGTTTGGAAACTGCTACGAATGGTCACCCAGGTCTGAAACTCTTTGGATTCTAAATCAAGAGGCATAAAGGAACACACGATTTGTTCTGATAGAGTGAAAGAAACTGCCCTCGGCTGCTTCTGCATGTGCTGGAAGCACCTCCAGCCTCCAACAGGTCCAACCTGCCCTGGCTGCTCACCCTATACCCTGAGCCAGCACGGAGCTCTTCCCACAGCAGCACTGACACAGCCAGACCACAGCCAGACCCAGCCTGACCACGGCCTGACCACGGCCAGACCACAGCCAGACCC
>NW_008668815.1:0-25522 GCF_000695815.1 Acanthisitta chloris
TCGGAGGGATAAAAGCTAGACAAGTCTGGGTTGAGACAGAACAGTTTGATAAACAAAGCAAGGAATCCAGTCACCACTTCCCATGGGCAGGCAGGGGTTCAGACATCTCCAGGAGAGCAGGGCTCTGTCATGCCTAATGCTGACCAGAACATTCCTCACATCCTTTTTTTTTTTCCGCCCAATCCGAAGGTCCACTTCTTCCTTCATCCCCCCCTTTAAATATCAGGGATGACCCCATATGGTATGAGATATTGCTTGGGTCAGTTGGGGCAGCTGTCCTGGCTGTGTCCCCTCCTAGCTCCTTGTGCACCTCCAGCCTCCTTGCTGGTGGAGTAGGGTGGAGGGCAGAAAAGCCCTTAACTCTCTGTAAGCACTGGTCAGCAGTAACTAAACCTTCCCTGTATTATTAACAATGTCTCATCACAAATCCAAAGCACAGCCCCAAACCAGCTACTGTGAAGAAAATTATTTCTGTCCCAGCCCAAAGCAGCACAATCCCATAAGTCAGTTTTCAGTTCAGTCTGAAACTTTGGTGTCTTGAGAATCACTTTGTGTTACTATTTGTGTAGCTTCAGTGTGGGAATTTGAAATGCCAACATTCGAGGTGTAAACGCTCTAATTGATAACTGGCCTGTTTATAATCACTGTGGGTTGCATCTTTCTGCTTGACCGTTTCATAGGTATTTGTCTTTACTGCTCATACCTTGATCACAAGCTGAGGCTCAAATACAGACTGAATGCTCTGGCTGTAATAGAACCATCTTATCTCCAGGCACAGGGTTTGTAAATGCAGTTGAGATATGATTATTTGCAGCCTTTGAGTACTTAAAGGGAACTTTCAAAAAAAGATGGAGAGTGACTCTTTATACAAGCAGATAGTGATAGTAGAGAGGGGATGGTTTCAAACTTAAAGAGAAGAGATTTAGATTAAATATTAGGAAGAAATTCTTCACTCTGAGGCACTGGCACAGGTTGCCCAGACAAGTTGTGAATGCTCCGTCCCTGGAAGTGTTCAAGGTGAGGCTGGATGGGACTTGGAGCAACCTGGTCTAGTGGAAGGTGTCCCTGCCCATGGCAGTGGGTTGGCACCTAAATGACTAAGGTCTCTTCCAACCCAAAGCATTCTGTGTTTCTATGAATGGAACCTGAATAGCTTTGGCCTGTGGTGTTTCCTTGATGTATGCCTGAACTGCTAGTAAGACTGCTGTCAGTCCAAACTGGTAAGTATTGAATGAAGTTTTGAAAGAAACTTTTAGTCTCTTAGAATATCACTTTATTATCAGCTGGTTAAATGGAGAGTGCAGGAAAACTACCATAATGTTATTTATAAATGATTTGTTCATAGATGCACTTACACAGTTTGGAGACCTGAAATAATCGGTCTTGTTTGAAACACCAAGTTATAGTTCACATAGTTCAGTAAAAGGTTAATTAAAAATGCAGATGTGTATTTCATTGCCACATAAGTGACAAGTAGCTGGCTATGGGATCAGCTCTGTGAAGAACTCTAGGCAAATTATCCTTTCAATTAATGCACTAATACTGGAAAATGGATGTGATTTGTTTTCTTAACCAGTAGATCATTGTTTCTTTAGACTTAACTGGTATGCTGAGCATTATGCTAACATAATGTATTTTCTGCCTCTGGGTTGTAGGTCCTGGAGGCACCAATCTCTTATTGCTGTCCTTGTGCTCAAAGCAGTGATCAAAGTTTCCAATAACTGGTTGCCTAGGCTAGAAGGCTGCCTGCTGTGTTGGCTTACATGAGGATGGTGCAAGAACTCAACTTGTTGGGTACCTTCTTGCTTAGTCTATCTGCTGGGCAAAGCTATGAAATGTATAGGAAGAATTCAATCAGAAGTATTTTTCTTTCCCCCTTAGACGAAGTAGGATGCAGAACTGTAGGCTTGATTCTGTACAGTCCTTTTGGAATCTTTTGTTTAACTTACTATTTAATTGTTTAATATTTGTTAACTTTGTTAAGCTTAATATCATTGCACTGGAGTAATACCTGGCTAGGGCTCAAACCTGTAGCTTGTAGTTGAGATTTTTTTGGCAGTAACTAATCATTCTGTAAGTCTGTGCAAATGATGCTAATCATGTAGGTATGTCTTGTCAGCATTTGTGTGAGGTATTTTTGGGCACCTCATTTGGAAGGATTCTGTGCTGTTAAAAGCTGAGATTTGGAGCTTTTCTGCTGAGTCATCTGAAAAGAGCTGAGTGCAGGGAATGCAGAAAGCAAACAGAGCCTTTATTCAGGTTTGCTACCTTAAAACATGTCTGTGCATGCTGTCAGTAATGGATGTCAAGCTGTGCTGTAATAAAATAAATGTTAGAGCATTATTTTACTTTCATTCTATTGATGACTAATTAGCTGTTTGAGCTGTATCAATTATAGTCAATCAGGTTTTGGTAATAACCCCTTTTCCTTCTTCACATTAGTGTTTCATCCTCAAGAAAGCCACCCTGATATGGGAGAAATGTTTACGTGTACCTAATTGAAACCCTAACAGAACAGTAAATGCAATTTCAAGCTAAGCCACAAAATGAAGAAATAAGAGCAGATGGCCCTTAAGAAAAATAAATTAAAGGGAATAGATGCTTTTGGCCAGCTACGTAGTTAATCTCTTGCTCCTTGTCAAGAGGTACTGCCAATAGATAGTTTTTATGCAAGGGTAAAGTAAGAGCTGTATGAATTTAACAAAAAAAGCTTTTCCTCATTCTTAGCTCTTTCTGATAATTTAGTGTTATGTTTATATTTTTAAGATGCAGTTGTAGCAAACTGAAATAGTAACTTGTTAAATTAGTTGTGTTGCTGTAGAAAGGGATACTGCAAACAGAGCAGTCATGGGAATGTAGTTCCATTTATAATCAAATATTCGTTCTGGCATTTCTGGTATTTTCTGGCTCTGTGACACACTCATGATTGAATCTTTAAACCCACATGTCAAATTTGGTTGAGGTATTTGTGTCTGTATTTCTCCTGATGGCATGAGGAAGAGCTTATCTTCCCTGTGGTTAAATGTTCTTTATAGATTTATTAGTGGACAGTCAGATCTTTTTTCAGTTCAGTTAAGTTAAGCACCTCTATTTCTTGGGTGTAGGTGAAGTAGCACATTTCAGCCTTTCAGGTGGTTATTCTTTATGTAACTGGATATGTCATTCCTGCACTTCCTCTAAAATCAATGAATCAAGAAGGGCAAGTGAGGTTTGAAACTTGCTAAACACATGACCTGTTCTTTAGGAAGATTTCATCATGGGTCCAGAAGTATCCATTGTAGCTGTGTTGGTTTCTTGTTCTTCCCAAATGTATTTTTGATTTGCTTCTCTCTAGTAGCAAGGACCAATAGAATAATCTACCTTATCAAGTGGTTATTGTTGTCTCAGCTGTGCTTTCTCCTTTGGGCACCCGCACTCTGAATTTTAGGCAGCTGTATTAAATTTCTTCCCCTTTGTCCTTTGCCACATCTAGAAGGTAACTTCATTCTATATTTATAGAAAGTGGAGCATCAAAATTTTCATATAGTAACAATTTGAGCATCACTGAACCAAGAAGCAGTGGCACCTCAGGTACTCGACTCAGTCTTGGCACTTTTCTTATTGTTTGGGTTTTTTTGGCAGACAGAAGTGAGCAGAAAGTCCAGCATATAGGGTTATGGAAGCAGGTGGGGGACAAGCAGGGCAGGTGTCTGCTTAACAGCATCTGCAGTTTCCCAGCACCTACTGTTATAAATACGATCAGTTCCATTTTGGTTTTGCTGCCTCACCTTGAATGTAGGTGAACTTTCTTGGCTGTGAATTGTTCCGCTGCACTTAGGTGTCAGCTGCCTTGTGCATGTGACACTTGTAGTGTATTTCGTGTATGATCTGTAGAAATGTACTGAATTCTACTGTTTAAACTATTGAATATAGGCAGTACTCCCATAAGTTTTACTCCCATAAGTAAGTTTCACCATACACACACTCACTCATCACTGGGAGAAAGTTGTGTTTGGGGAAGTTGGGATTTTGAAATTAGCAGGATTAAAACTAAAACAATACCATGTCTAAAGTGAGTTCATCACACAACTACGTGAGATAATGTGGCTGCAGTAAAACTGAAGCATCATGTTTTCCACTTTCATATAAGCACTTGATTTTAAACTGTCTTCAAAACAAATTAAGACAAATGAATTTGCAATATCTTGACTACTGAGTAGTTGCACAGAGCATGCAGGTATCCTGCTGCTTATAGCTGTACCATAACCATGTCTGTTGGAAAGAAACTTGACCTTGGGCTTTTAAAAATACTTTTTACTGAAGAAAGCATCTTTATAAACAAATTCACTAACCTGAAATAGAACGTACTCAGAAGATACTGTTTAGTTTCAAACCAAGTGTGAAGATCCTTTCTTTAGAGAGATTTTAAGTCAAAGCTGTTCCTTACAGCAAGCAAAACCATACCACAAATGCTACTAAAACTGTAGTGTATTTTAACTCTAAAGTGTGTTTAAGGAAAAGCTTTGTAGCTTAAGTTGGTAATTACTTCAGATACTTACACAGGTGTAAAACATGGTCTGTTTTCTTTTTCTTGAATTTGGAAAATTGAGTAGTGTTCTGCTAGGTGAGTCCTAGAAATACTAGTTTAAGAACTGTCTTCAACAGATGCCAGGAAGGTTTTACTGAGTGAAGGTGCTGCATGGATAAGCACATGGTCCTACAGAGAGCAGACTGATTGCAGCTCTAGATGTGGCTGCTTTCCTGCAGAAACTGCTCTGTTGAAAGATGTTTGGCCCTTCCTTTGAGTTGCAGCTGGAATGAGTCCATAAGCTGGACTTTCAAGGTGTGCCACCCTTCTAGGGAAGTGTGGTTTTAATCTAAAATTCCACAAAGTGATTCAACTAATTTTGAGAATAAGTTTAATAGAATAATATCTGGAAACAATTGAATGGCAGCAATCTACTTAATTGTGTAATATGTACCTTCATACATTGAAAATATATTTGGGTTCTCCTGCTACTGAGCATGTGAAGGGATAGTAATCAATGTAACCTCTCTGATATATAAAAATAACTTAGATACTGAGAGGTTTTAATATCCAGTTTATGTTGATGCTCAAACAACTTCCACATGAATTTCTTTAAGCTCCACTTCCCCGTAGGACAGTAGATGCTTTTGTATGTTCTTCCTGCCAAGCTATGTTACTGCAGCCAAGGACTGTAATGGGTGGCAAATAAAAGTACTGCATACAATAATTTTGTCAAAAATAGTATGTTGCCTCTTATTTGCTGGCAGTGGGAGCCATGGCATTCTGAGGGAATCATAATGGCTTGGCTTGGAAGGGACCTCAAAGGTCATCTAGGTCCAACCCCCTCTGCCATGGGCTGGGACACTTTGCAGCAGACAAAGCCCCATCCAACCTGGCCTTGAGGTGAGAGGATTAGAAGTGTGTTACTGTAATCCAGCATGGTGTGTTGGAATTAGTCTCTTTTACGTGTGCCAACTAATCTCTGTAGGTTTGTTTCATACATCCATGGATCAGACTGCACAAATGCTTTTGGATATTTGAGTTGTTCCCCTTTCTTAGAAGTATTCTAAAAGCATTTTTACAATTCTAGAGTTGTCTTTTTGTTTTACTGATTACAATACAGTCCATCCACAGTGTTATGTGCCTTGACATCCACCTGTGGTTTCCTGTTCTTTCTATACCTTTTCACAGCTGTTTTACACATCAATATTTTCGTGCTTTAGTAAACAGAGTTGCAGACAGGATGTTTCAGGAATCTGAGCAATTTACATCAAAGGACCAGGAAACTTGTGTTAGCATCAACAAGCTGAGAAATGGTTAATCTTTTACAGGCTCTGAAGCAGTGGTTGCATTCACTTTTTGGTCACTTGATCAGTGCAGTGTTGCAGACAGGGTATATGGTTTTATCTCTTCTGTAGTAAGATTGAGGTTAAGCTGTTCGTAGTGGTTGTGTTGGATCAGTGGGTGTGAGTTGACCAAGTCCTAACAGTGGTGCTAACTCTGAGCTCCACTGATTCAGTATAAAGATTTACAAATATTATAGGTAGTTGTGGTTAGCCTCATCTGTTCCTTTCCCTAACACTGTGTGAAATATGAATGACAACAAGGTTTTATTGGGCAGAAAATGTATTTTAGACAATAGTGGAAAGAGTTGTGTAACTTGGGAAGAATATGTGCATTTTTCAGCCATGCAGAGCAGGGTAATGGAGGGGCTATGGAGAAGGAAAACAATGGACTGCTGTATCCTGACTCTCTCCATATCTGTTTCTGAGGACTATTTGAGCGTATATAATTCTAGGATGCATGAATCATGTTAATTTCTAGCATGCTTTAGGTTACAAATAATGACTTTCTGGGCTACAGTACTTAATGAGAAATAAATCTTGGGGTGGGGGTAGAACTCATTAGAACTAGTATTTTTTAAAAGTACCAAAGATGGAAGAAATCTTTCATTTAAAAAGTAATTTCAGAACTTCAGAAAAACAGTAGTAATCAAACAAGCAGCTTGTTTAAACCTGCATGAGTGCTGAGAGGAGAGAAAGGATCACCACTTTGGAAGTGCTGTCAGTGCTGTTGTGCTGCAGTCCAGGTGCTGGTGGCCTTTGCAAACATAGATTCCTGGCTGGTGTTCAGCTTCTTTGGACTTTGGGTCCTCCTTTTCAAAGCTGTTTTCTGTCTGTTTGGTGTCCAGGCTGTTCTCATGCACAGGGTTATTCCTCCATGGTCACAGAATTTTGCATGTCCCTCTGAACGTTGTGTGACTGCAGTCTGCCCATTCCTCCAGCTCTTCAAGGTACTTTTGAGTATCATCACAACCCTCTGCTGTTTGAATCACTCCCAGTTTCCTATTACCTGTAAACTTGCTGAAACTGCTCCCTGTCCCATCAGCCAGGCAGTTGATGGTGTTAAACAGTGCTGACCCTTGGAGCACACCATTAACATCTGGCCCTCAGCTGGGCTGGTTGTAATGCCACTAACACAACCCTTACAGCCAGGCAGGTTGGTTTTCAGTCCTCCTCATGGTCTATGTCTCCAGCCTCCTTCTCAGTTTGTGAGGATGGTGTGGGAGACAGAATCACAAGTCCTGCTACAGATGGGATGGACAAATCAGCCACTTCTCATCTTTGGAGTCCTCATACTGCTCATGGCTCTGTTTAGTGTGGTGTGACTTCTCTGTTCATGCCAACTACTCTCACCTTGTCCTTCTATGCTTGGAAATGGTTTTCCAGGGCTATTCACTGCATCACCTTCCAAGGGATCAAGGTGGGTCTTACCATCCTGTTGTGCCCTAGATATTCCTCCTTGGTCTCGGAGATAGGACTGATTATGCTTTGCTCCAGTCATAAGCAATGTTCCCTGGTGACCATGACCTTAGAAAAACAGTGGTCTGTCAGTGACATCAGCCAGCTCCCTGAGCATTTGTGGCTGTTTCCTGAAATTTCTGGTTTAATGATGATTTCAAGTAAATTGTAGCTTACAGAAGGTGTGAATTGTATTTTATTGGGATTTATCAGTAGGATATGACACCTTACTGAATTAAGGATTGCCAAAGTGTGAGGCTGTACCCTGACCTTCTGTCAGTGGGATGGAGGGTGCTGGCAAGGCTCTAGTTGCTCAAAATGATTTTAGAGCACTAAGGGAAGATAACACCACTTTGTCTTGCTGGTGGCTGCATAAATCTTGCATAATGCTGGGTAAATGCTGTACACATTTGTGTAACTATCAATTATACAAAACACAGAGATGGAATGTCCCTGGCTACAGTGTGTTTTGGTAGCATAACTATCTTCCAGTATTAAATGTGGTTTGTTTGAATCTGTCACCAGATTTAGACTCCGCTGTCCTTGCCAGTGTCCTAAAGCTTTAAGTGTGGTCTTTTACAAGTGCTCTAGTCTGTTTGCTGTGAGTTTCAATAACTGGATGTGCTATGGCTGGTGTTTAAACTTGGCAGTAGTTTAAAATGGGATATTTGCATATTAAGAGCTGCAGGTTGTACCCATTTTTCAAATGAGATGTGAATTATGCTGCTTCTTGTGAAAATTGTCGAAGGAGTCACAGAAGGTTTGAGTAGTGCTATGTACATAATAAGGAAGAAAGATTATAGACCCTTCTTGGTGACTCACCAGAATGACAAGTTAAATCTCGTGTGAGGGTTACCTGGCTGTGTTCATACAGATAAATGAAAAAGGAAGAGCTGCTTGTAAGGGCTCTTGATGCAAAACATTGATGTCATTCTGCCTAAGCCCTGTGCCCCAAGTAGGATGAGATGCTCTGTATGTTGGATCCCCTTCTGAAATAAGTCATGGCCTGACATTTGAAATCTGCATCCAGAGTAGTTGTATATCTATACTGCCAATTGTCATGTTTGCGTACGCTGCTGTTTGGGGGAACTACATTAGGCTCACCTCTAAAACTCTAGGAACTGTTGTCTAAACAGACCTCACACCACTGCCATCTCCACTAAGCCATATCCCCAGGTGTCACATTCACATGCCTTCTGAGTGCTCCCAGGGGTGCTCATTTCACCACTTCCCTGGACAGCCTGTTCCAATTCACTGAAAGGGTGCTCAGGCAAAAGTTTTCTATAATACCTAATCTAAAACTCCCTTGGTGCAACCTGAGCAAGCTTCTTGTCCTGTCACCTGCTACCTGGGAGAAGAGGCTGATCCCCACCTTGCTGCAACCTCCTTTTTTGTTCTGTCATATGGAAGCACAAGAATGTGCTTGTACAAAGGGAATAGTACTTCTGTAGGCTCTTGTGCAGTAGTTGTAGTAGGTAAAAACAAGACAGGGTCCTTTTTCAGACACTTCCTGCTTAGAGGAAGGATCACAAGGTGCCTGAGGCTCTAAGAAACCTGTCAAGGTTCAGTTTCCTGCTCCAAGCAGGACAAAACCCAATGTTCCTGCCAATGTTTAGGCAGCAATTTAGATGTTCCTGAGGCAGGGAGGAACATGGCAGCAAAATATTTTTGTCCTGATGGGATGTAGCATCCAAGTTTGAAGAACTTGTGTAGGACATTGAGTACTGTGTTTCCACATGTATGTGTGAATTACCTTTAGTTTTTTTCAAGTTACAGAACACATGAATTTCCTTCTTGTAGTTTATGGATTCATGACCTTGCTAATGTTAAAATTGCATTCGTGTTTCAAGGCAGCTGTAAGCAGTAGGTAAGTCATACAGGTGATTTTAGCATTTTGTTTTTAGTTCTCTTGATAATGATACAAATAATTCTCAGTGGAGTAGGGTGGGTATATGGGACTGAAGCCTATATCTACATCATTTCTTCCTCAGCAAGACTGATTAAGCATCTGTTAATATCTTATGTGATTTTGACAGTTCCTACTGTACTTTCTACCTTATTGCTAATATTAATCAGTCTAAACATGTTTTAGTGAAGTCATTTTTTGATGTGAAGGTAATAGCTGTTCAATTAGTTTTGAATTGCTTAAATAAAAGGGCCCATTCACAATATTTGTCATTGGTGACTGAAATGTATTTTCAGATCAGTGCAGACAGTAGTACTTAGACTGTAAAATATATTGTGAATGCAATTTAAATAAAGATTGGTTTGAGTCCTTCATTGAGGATATTATTATTAGAGGATTCTGAATGCTGCAGACATCATTCTAGCATGAACAACTTATTATTGTAAATTCAAGTTAGATTGTCACTTGCTCTTAGAAAATTAAGGTGGCATATGAAAGACGGTTATTCTGAATTCAACTGTTGTAATAATGTGCATTAGTTGAAACAAATTCCTGTGGTTTTTAAATACACAGTTCATGCTCTTAATATTACTTTTTATGCTAGTTCAGAATTAGGACCTATGGTGGAGGCTAAATTAAAAAAATTAAATTTAAGAAGGCCTTTTTTTAAACGTATGAAAATGATGGCTGAGGAGGGTAGGTGAAGTTTTCTGAGGTTCTTAAAGGAATAGGAGTGGGTGCAGTAATAGAGCAGCTTCATTCAAATGGAAAACTTTATTGCATTTTTATTTTAGTCTCTTAATTCCATTCAGGATGGGTCTGCATGTTGCCGTCCCACATATATTTAACCTTTTGTTATTTTAAAATTTTCAGGCTAGTTTTGTTTCCTTGACTACTTTAGTTTTCTAATGTGCTTTTTTTGTGAAGCTACACTAATTAGTATTTGGTTTGGAAATATGTTGGGGGTAGAAAAAGGGATTGTCCAAGCATTTACTTAACATCAGTAAATGTTTAGTTGCTGCTCTTGTTTGGTTTTTTCTGGGACACTGAGATGCTGCATACAGTTGAAGTTGAGGAATTCTGCATCTTTTGTGAATATCTATGTGGAGAAACTACTTTAAAGCAAAGTAGACTGTGCTAGATATCTTGAGGTACTCAAAAGGAGGAGACTAAGTTTACTTCTGAGTGCAAGAGTTGAGAGTTGATAAACTTTGTGCAGAACCAGAGGATGGGGAGTGAGTAGTAGGTCTCTTAGAGGCTGTTGTAAGGAAATCTGTTGGGGTTTATTTCAGCAAGCCTTGGTGTGGTGATTCTAGTTCAAGTTCATGCTGGGCAGTACTGTTTGCAGCTGAAAAGACAAATTTGTTGGAGAGGTTTCAGAGGATTTTTAGTCATCCTCTACTGGGGCAGGGAATAAAGGAGTCCAGTGTAAGTCATGTATAATCTGAAGCACAGTTTAGATCACTTTACTGTGGCAGTGTGATTTAAGCTCTCATCAATATCATAAAAATTAGAGCTACAGCTGAATTCACCCTCCTGTGTTACTGCACTTTAGATTTACCAGGTGTCATGAAAGGGCTGTGGGATTAAGTCAGCATCCAGCACAGCAAACTTTGACTTGGCTTCAGTGCAAAAGTTCTAATTGTGTTTATTTGGTGTTTTTTTTTAAGAATAGCTGTTCTTAAAATGTGCCTTCTGAGATAGTGTGGGTTTTGCTACAATGAAAACTTTCAAGTAAACTATATAGAATGCTGGTGAATTTTAACCATGGTATAAAAGTAATGCTTTTATACAGCAAAGACTGTTGAAGAAGCATTTACTGGGACTCTGAACTGGAGGGATTGTAGGAAATTTGAGGGAACTGAACCCATATTGTCAGTTTCTCTTACAGTAAGGAAAAACTATTTGTCTGTGAATTCTGATACAACTGACCTGGAGTCTTCCTCCTCATCTGGGAACTTCTCTTACCAAAGCTCCATAAAGGAAATTATCATAAAACACAAACTAATAATTAAAGTCTGTTGGGTTTTTGTAGTACCATCATTTAGACTTTTTTCTAATGTGAAGCCATAACGTGTTCAACTCGGTGTTGTATCTCCAGCAGTGGTTAATAGTGATTTTTCAAGAACTAGAAGGACAGGGAAAGTATGTAAAAGATACTTCCATAGTCTTCTGTTTGACGTAAGAGCTTTCTGAATTGAGGTTAGTGTGGTTTTTATTAAGTCAACTCCTGAAGTCTGGAGAATTTGCTGAGAAATACTGTTGCCATTAGGTCGTGCTTCAGTAGTTGTATAAGACTTGCTTGGTTGACTTGGACTAAATTTTGGTATTTCTGTTTCTTAGATACAAGGTAATAAAATCATCCAGAAAGTAAACTATATTGCTGCTATTGTGTAATGTTAGTTATTTTCAAAACAGCTTCAGTATTTCGATCAGACATTATTTAGGAGTATTTTTAAAGCATGATGGGATTCTTAAAATATTTTCACTTTGAAAATGAATGTGGAAACCAGTTCTAGTGCAATTGCAGTGCAGTTCCATCAATGCCCTGTTCTCTGAAGCCACAAGCATTTGGGTGTCTTAGAATGAGCATTGGACTTTTCACTTGTTCTTCCATCCAAAATAGAAAAAAATTAGCATGAAGTTACTTGGATTTAATAGTGTCTAATAAGACTTCTGAAGATGAGGAAAATTAATAGAAAGTTTCTTAAGGCTTTGCAGGCAAGTTTACCTGATTCCTGTTTCTCCTGATCTTGTGTTACAGAAACATTGTCTTAAGGACAAATGCAATAAACATCTCTGTTTATTTTGAGTTTGACATTTGATCTTACATTTATTATATTGATTTTCTGCAGACAGAGCTTCACTTTGCTCTGACAGGGGGAGCTGGAATCCTAGTTCTGCCCAGAAAGATTAATTCTAACTGAAGATTAATGTGAAACAATTCTACCTAGTCATTATCTGATGTATCTAGCAACATTATTTGGTGAATTAACTAAGGAATTACCATTGCTTAGATCTCTCTATGATTAAATGTAAAGAAAAAAAATCTATGCAGTTATTACTGCATCCAGTTAAATTCGTGTTGCATTAGCTGCATCCTTGGTCTGAGACCATGGATTTTAATCTCTAGCATTATGGGAAGCTTTAATCACATGTTTATTTACTGTTTGTGATCTAGGAAATGTCATTGCTTCATATAGCTAAGCAGTACAGAATGTAATCTAAGGATTAAGAAAAGGCAAATCTTCCTATCCAGTTGACCTTGAAAATCTGATTGGATTTCCTGTGTGATCTGGCATGATTTTTCCCTAATTATCTAAAGCTTGATGTACGTGAATGATATTGCATGAGCTGTGCAGATATGGATAAAATTCTAATGCTTGGCTGTGTTTCATATTCATCTAAAATTTGAGTGCAAAGAAATGGAAAAACTAGCAAAATCTGAGAAAATGCAGTCAGTGGCCCTGACTTTGTTCATTTAAAACTAAAGACTTCTAACAGCAATTAATAGGCATAAAGGCTTGAATCAGTTTGATTAATTTTGGACCACAGTAAGGAAAAAATGATTTCATCTTATTTTGTCCTCCTAAAGCATTGGGTATGGCTGTTTGTTAGAAAAGTCATTTGACTTTAAAACAAATGGGGAAAATTGTGCTCCATTTTGCTGAGAGTTCGTTTGCAGCATCTTGCAGGTGTCAGGAGCTTCTTCAAGCAAATGGAAAGTTGTTTGAACAGTGCAAGTAAAAGAATAAAGAAGTGATTTGTCCTAAAATGGTCAATAAGAAGTGTGTAGATACTTGGGGTAGGAAAATGGATTTTTCAGAGTAATGAATGGATTTCTTTTAATACTTATTTTAGCTACTTCAAGTTCAGTGCTTAGCAGAGCAAGAAGAAAATGGTCTTTTATATGATCTTTTGAATTTTTTGATTAAATCAAAATGCTCCCAAATTATGAGTGTATTAAACATTAGTCATGTTGTTTCAATCTAGTTCTTCAAATCCTGAAGTCAAATATCTTACCTAAGCTAAAATATTTAGGAAATACAAATAGCAGTGTATTGATCTCTTGAGGAATTTATGCAGCTGGCTCAGCTGAAGAACATTACTGAGAGAGAGCTCTGCACTTAACTCTTCAAATACATTTTAACTTTAACAAGTCCACCTGAGATGTCTGTATGCTAGGTGTAATATTTCTTGGCAATTTCTAAGAGGTCCTTAAACCACTGTTCATAAACTTGTGGTTCTCATTTCCAGGTGGGCAGGGGGATTGCAGTGTACAGCATGTTATGCATTGGGTTAGAATACCATAAGGCTCAACAAGAGAACAAATTTTTAGCTTTGCCGGTTCATAAAAACGTGGTGGCTTTGCTGTTAAAGGTACTTCTATTTTGTAAGTTTAGATTCTTCAGGAAAAGGTCCTTCTAACAGTATTTATAAAGTCTTGTATAAGCCTAGTATCAATTGAACTACTAGGAGTTTTTGGTGCACTGATCAGTCACAAAAAGTTACAGAACAGTGCATTAACTGAATTTCTAATATTGAATAGAGCTAAACTATGCTTTTCTGATTTTGAACAAATTCTAGTCCAAAGCTTGTGAGGCCTTGAGCAACCTGCTCTAGTGGGGAGGTGTCCCTGCCCATGGCAGGGAGGGGTTGGGATAAGATAATCTGTAAGGTCCCTTCCAACCCCTGAAATTCTATGATTTTGTGATTTAAAGCCAATACTAAATGAAGCCATATCTAATTTGTTGTAACTGCATTTGCTTCAGTCATAACAAATGGTTGTGTTTTTATTACAGTTCTAATATTTGGTATTTCTTGGTGTAAAATATTGCTAAAGAACAACATTTCTGATCAAATTTGAGCTTTGAGTGTTTATGCTAATAGTGTATACCAACTGCAGCATTAAAAATTAGTATTGTTTTTACTTGTAAAATATAAGAACCTCTATCTAGTCTTGTTTTTCAAGAGAAATCAAAGAGCTTTGTCTCTATTGCCCTTGTTATATTGGGAAACAGGAGTTTTAGTTTATTTTTATTGGAATGCTGTGATATACTGCACCTTTACATCTAAGTGTGATACTTGGAACATTTGACTTGTAAAAGATCCCAGTCACCTGCTTGCTGAACATCACACACTAAATTTTTAGCCTTAGTTTCACCTGGAAATGAGTTTCAAATTAAACAGAGGTAACTTTACATCTGTTTAATTGCCTGTAATTCTCTAAAGTGGCATCTCCAAAGAATATGTGAATTCTCTTTCGACCTGGATTTGGCTGTTAATGTTGCTCAGTAGCTCTTAGTCTGTGGGATAAGGATGTTGGATTTATTTTTTCTGAGCATGCTGGAACAAAAGGTACTCTGGAGCAAGGTTGCTTTGGTAAGGCCCCTCCAGAATGTTTGCATTGCTAGAATCATATGAATCAGAATTCCTAGGGACTTGACAAGAAGATTCAAAAATATCTGGGGCAGGTTTTTTCTTCTAGGAGCCTTCAGGTAGTCTGAGGCTAGGTTGGCTTCCTTAGTTGTTTAGTCACTGAACACTAGTGGATAAATTCTGTTTATTTCCCATTCTGTACTAGTGATGTGCAAACTTGCATGGAAGACTGGAGTTCAGTTATTGGAGATGATGTTGGCATCTTCATTCCTGTAGTGGTAAATAGGAATTGACTTGTATTTAATAAACAAAGATGCTAACAATGTGTGGTGCTTTTTCCATAGTAAGAAATATTAGTTTATTCTGGTTTTCTTTGGATGTAATTTCAAACTAGGTTGTCTTTTAAAGTGTACTAAAGAGTGCTTTCTCCTTCTGTGTTTTTGATTGGTTTCTTTGCATTCAAGTTTTTGTTACTGTCTTGTTGGCATAAGATCACATTCCCACAAAAGAAACTTCAAGGACTTGATAACTTCAATGAAACTTCAAGGACCTGTCCTTAACTTCTACTGGTCAAGTAGAGTAGAAGGGTGTTTCTGGTTGTGAAAGGTTAACAGGCTGTTTAAACGTTGTGGAGGATAAATGCTATGTGCCCATAGAAGAACTTGTGGCACTTCTGAAATTGGGTTTTGGTATGTGCTAACATGTTTAGCATAGCAACCCTCAGCATGCTGGAGCCAATCCAGCAAATACTTCAAGCGGTGCTTCATTTTTAGTCTCCTTGTATGCTCCTCATGTTTCCTCACTAATGAAATGAAATCTGCAGTTTTTCATTAGCCTGCTGGAGAGTTAGTATTTGGAGAGAATGATTATCAAGGATCAGTTTTGTAGGTATGTCTGGAATGAAGTGTCATGCAGCCATGGTTTGGTCTTCTAAATCCCATTCCTCATGGTCATCTTTGGTCTAACACTGATTTCAGATTTTGGGGTATGACCTATTTGCCTCAATTGCATTCCTGGAATTCTGAAAGATTAACTTGACCTTTGCTCCTAAGTGCACTGTAGGCAGCTACCATTAAGACTAAACTTTGTTTATAGTAGAGGAATAAAATTGTTGAGTGTAAATTATGTTGTATGTTGAATTTAAACATGAACAGAGGTATCTAGGAACAGTTTTTACGACTTAAGCAATAGAAAAGAAACCCCAAGTGCTAAGTTTAAAGTTAGTACTTAAAATGTTTGCAGTGCTAATTCATGGTGCTGATATAAATACAAATATTAAAAAACCCTGCCAATCTAAACATGCTTTACCCTATTGACCTTGTATAGCCAATTATATGTATTAATTACACAATATGCCATATGTATTGTGCCATACGGTGTTAGTTTTGATATTTGTTTATGCTGACTTTGCACTGAGAAAAGTAATCTTTTTCTTTAACAGAAATTGAAAAATTCCAAAAAGGGGAAGGAAAGGAAGAAGAAAAGTATATTGATGTAGTCATCAATAAGAATATGAAGTTGGGACAAAAAGTTCTGATTCCAGTAAAACAATTCCCTAAGGTAAGCCCAGTTTCCATATTTGATGGATTTAAATACTTATGAAAGACATTTCACTAAATCTTGGGGGTTTTTAATTGTTACATTTAAAGCTGTTAATCACTGCTGTTGCTGTTCTGCAGCCTGTTTGGTAGGAGCTCTAAGGTAGAAATGGTTCTTGTTGAAATAAGTGTGCAGGAAGGTGGTGCTGGTCACACAAAATAGTATGTTGAGAACAAAGAAATGTCTTATTTTTGGGATAGCAAGATCCTCTTCAGAATACTGACAGGAAAAAAGTATTGAAGTCAACTCTGATGCCAGGCTTTGAAACTTTCTTGTTGTAGCTACAAGTGCAGCTTAAAATGCACCATTAAGGAGCTAATTGTATATATTTTCTTCTCATCCTCTTAAGTTTCAGCCATTGTTAGTCTTGAATGAGTTATAGCTGCACTGCTGAATTATGCAGTCTGTCCTTCAGGGGTAGGGGCTGTTTTGTTAATATCTTAGACCACCATGAATTCATAACACTTCCTTACCACCAAGTATATTATCCTGCACTGAAATATTGCTGCCTGGAAGCATTTATTCAGCATTCAGTGGGTTGTGCAACTTTTATTATTTTGGTCCTGTTTAAAATTTAAAGGTTAATATTATGACAGATTAGCATTTTTTATTTGTTTGAAATGGCTTTTTCTTCCTGTTAGAAATTTCAAGACTTTCTGCTCATGGAGGAAAAATTCCTTCATTCCTTCCTCTGTGTTTAGGACGACCTTTTCTAATTGGTTTTTTCCCCCCCACAGTATCAGTGTTTTTTGTCACAAGCCTGTGCTGGGTAACTTGCAAGGATTGCTTTCCTGCTGTTCAAAGTTTCATGAGATACTGCCTCAGTGAGTGCAGGGCTGCATATCATGTGAGCACATCTCTGGAACTCTGATTTAAGTCATTTTTATGACTAGGTAGAGCTGTATACAAACATACAGAGACATAAAGATGGGAAGGTAAAAGATAGGGACAGCTCACTCCATGGTCAGTGTTTGTGTACAGGATGTTTTTCTTACAAATTTTGAGATGTAGATACTTGAGCTCAAGGAGAAGAAAGGCAGAATGGCTATTAAAAAGGGAAACTGACCTCTGAAAGATACTTCTGCTGTTTTTTGTACTGTCAATATTCTTTACTGGACTAAACACTGAAATTATTTCGGATAGCTAGTAGGAAAGCCCTTGCTGTCTTTTGAATGAATATGCTTTGCTTGTGATCAGTAGTTCTGACCCATAGAGGCAGTTTTTGACTGTCTGAGCTGGAATAAAGCCTTGTGTGTGCTATGGAAAGAAACCTGAATTTATATGCAGGTAGAGCTTTGTAATCCTGTATGTCTGTTTAGACCACCAGGGTCCAGGGGCACAGGATACAACTGCTCTGCAGAATAGATATGCCATGTGAGCTCCTGTGCCTCCTGTGCACAGAAAGCAGAATACTGGTATTTCTACTCACACAAATCTTCCTTCTGCCAGAGTGCATAAAATCCAAGGTGTCTTGTGCTTAAGAAAATTTTAACTCCAATATAAGGCAGCTCAACTTTCCTTAGTAGTTTTCATTTTATTACATATAAATGGATATTTATGTTAAAGGTTACTCATTAAAGATTCTGTGTAGTTTAAAGGAACTAAAATTTCTCAGTGTATAGGAGTAGTCTGGGAGGTGAGTATCAGTTCAGAAGGATGATAGGTGCTCTTGATATTCTCTGAAAAGCACCCACCCTAAATGACAAGCAGTCACTGTGGTTTGGTATCATTTGTTTACTAGAACCAGGGTTGTGGCCTTATTTCTGAGATCTAATAAATTATGGTACATCATGTGAAGTGACATAGCTTCAACATGACAAACTAAGAACCTTATCCTGGCATAATGTAGTTACAGTGAGTGACATGAGTTTTAAGTGCCTGTACACAGGGAGAACAGTCTTTCTGCATCTTCATTTTTTTATCTAAATGCTAATTCTACCCCTATTTCATGTGTTCAGAGTAGGTCTCAGAAGTTAAGAATGCTTTGTCAAGACTTGTGGGGTAGATATGGGGTTGTTCCAGTCATCTTGGTTCTATTGAGCTGTATGGCCATGTTGTCTGGTTGGTGGCAACCAACATGACTTCATTAAGGGCAAGTCATGCCTGACAGAACTGGTAGCTTCCTACAACAAGTTGTGGATAAGGGAAGAGCAACTGGCATCATCTGCCAGGACTTGTACAAAGCATTTGATACTGTCCAATGTGACATTCTTGTCTCTGAATTGGAGAGACATGGACTTGATGCATGGACCACTTGGTGGATAAGGAATTGGCTGGATGGGCATAGAGTTGCCATCCTGTCCAAGTGGACATCACTGAAATGATGTTCCTTGGGGGTTGATATTGGGACTGGCGCTGTTTGTCTTTGTCAGTGACACAGACAGTGAGATTGAGTCCACCCTCAGCAAGTTCACTGATGACACAAAGCTATGTGGCGTGGTCAACATGCTGGAGGGAAGGGATGCCACCCAGAGGGACCTTGACAGGATTGAGAGCTGGGCCTGTGCAAACCTCATGAAGTTCAGGCCAAGTGCAGGGTCTTCCATGTGAGTCTGGGCAATCCCAAGCACAGACACAGGCTGAGCAGAGAATGGATCAAGAGCAACCTTGAGAACAATGATTTGGGGTGGTAATTGGCAAGAAGCTCAGTGTGAGCCAGCAATGTATGCTTGCAGGCCAGAAAGCCAACTGTGTCCTTGGCTAAGTCAAAAGCAGTGTGGCCAGCAGGTCAAGAGAGGTGATTCTACCACTCTACCCCACTCTTGTAAGCTGCCTCCAGCGTAAGGATATGGGCCTGTCGGAATGACTTTAGAGGAGTCCACAGAGATAACCAGAGGGCTGGACCACCTCTACTATGAAGACAGGCTGAGAGTGTTGGAGAAGAGAAGGCTCCAGGAAAATCTTACAGCATTACAACAGAGCTGGAGAAAGACTTTTTACAAGGGCATGTAGTGATAGGACAAGTGGGGATGGCTTTAAATTGAGAGATCTAGATTAGATAGTAGGAAGAAATCCCTCCCTATGAGAGCAGTGGGGCACATGGCACAGCTTGCCCAGAGAAGTTATGGCTGCTCCATCCCTGGAATTGTTCAAGACCGGGTTGGATGGAGCTTAGAACAGCCTGGCTTAGTGGAAGGTGTCCTTGTGTGTGGCAAGGAGGTTGGTGCTAGATGATCTTTAAGGTCCCTTACAACTTAGGCCTTTCTGTGATTCTCCTCTGCAGAACTTAAGCAAAAAGTATTGTGCTGCCCATAAAACCTGAAATGGTATTTCACACAAATTCTTTGTTCTCTGTGCATGTATGCAGTTTCCCAGAGCATTTTGCCTATGATAGGTGGTGTTATTGGTGTAAATGTGTTGTTTGTAGAAGGTCCAAGGGATAGTTTCTCAGAAAAAGGATTTGTGTTTATTTTTGACCAGTTTTCTAGAATTCTAACTGATCAGTATCAGTGACAAGTGCTTCAGAAGAATGAAATTTAAGACTTGAATATAAATGAAATCTATGCAAAAAGATTTGCATGTTGATCTTGAATTGAATTCTCCTAGTGAGCTGGGCATGTTTGCCTGCAGTCCACACCAATGCTGTTACCTGTTGTGCAAGATTCTGAACCAAGATACCTCCATTTTTTTTCAGGAGATGTAGTCTTTATTGTGTTAATGAACTGGAAATCTGCTGTTTGAAGCTGACCAAATCATTGCTGCAATTGATAATCTGTCAAATGAGCATTGAGTTACTGGTTTGGGTTTAATCTGATTAACTTGAGTATCCAGAAAGTGATGAGAAAAACTAAGTTTGTTTTAACTTCATTAAGAGAACAGTCCATCCCAGATAAATGATACTGCTTTTAAACAGGACCAGAAAACCTCAAAATTGTTAAATCCTTAACAGGGTTAAATATCTGAAAATGAAACTAGCCACAAATACAAGTGATTTTGCAGCAGAAACTTTTCCTTTGTTTATATTTGCCAGTAATGTCTGAAGAAAAAGATGGCTCTGCTGTTTAGGTATACTGATATTTCATTAATCCTGTCATATTTTTTGTTGTAAATGAGATCTGTGGACCAAAACAGCCCATCAGTGCCCTGGACCCATTCAGACAGCTTACTAGACCTGACATGTATTTCATTGCCCTTTGCCTCTTTAAAACTTTTCTCTAACTCCAATTCCTTGAATAAATCATAATAGCCTCAATGCAGGTCAGGCAGTCCAGGCTCTGATCTGATCAGCCTGGCATGGTAATGCATGTTCACATTACCTGTCCTGTCAGATGCATTCTCAGGGGCTCATGGCTGGGTCCTGTGCAATTAACTCTGACAGCCCTGGAAGGTGACAGGTTAACTGCAGCAGAAAGCTGTTCAACTGAAGTGCAGGGCAGCTGAGTTTCTGTTGGAAAAGAACCTGATAGACCTCACATTCAGAAGTATGTACTGCACTTTTTTGGGTATCTTTGCTCACCCTGAAAAAACCTTATGAGTTTCTGGGCTTTCTTTTGGTGTTTAGTGCACAAATAGTTAAGTGGTTCAGCTGATGTGCTGAACTGTCCTCCTACCTAACTGCTGTTGGTTCCTTCTGTGATGCTATGTAATTATATCCTTTATCTGGGAATTTTGTCTTGCTCAAGCCTTGGCAGTGCTAACTGACCTAGAATCTTACGCTAGAGATTATTGGTCTAAATATTTTTTCACATCTGGGTCTTGACAGAAGGTGATAGAATAACCAAGACAACCCGAACTTTGTTCTATGGATTAGTTTCAGATGCTTAGTCTCAGGAGTTAGGTTCGATTTCTCCTTTGAGGCTGGTTGTGCATTTGAATAAATTTCTGTGTTCTTTACAGATTCCTGTACACATTAAAAAAAAACAAAAAAACTTCCTGAATTAGCATGCCTTGACATGGTGATAGTCTTACTTGGCAAGAGAAAATCTTGTGGAAATGCTTCCATAGATTGCAGGTCCAGTCACATCTTCTAAAAATCTGATTGTACAGTCTTATGTTTTTCAGTTTGCTCTATGGATTCCTGCAAGAGGTCTGAGTTGCTGCAATAGAGAAATTAATCTGAGGTATTTAGGTGAGGCTTGAATAAGCTTTGGTAATGCTGTCTGCAATCCTGTTGTAAGTGGGACATGTACTACAAGTGAAGATTAGAGACATTAGAGCTTTTATGCAACCTTATAGGAAAAGGGCCAATGTTTTGAGGTAGGATTCAATTTTAAGTCAAGTTACCTGTAGATGGGAGTCCGTGTGTATGCTGAATGTTTAAACTACAGTTAGTGGAATGAGATCTTGTCAGCTTAGGACACTGAGATCAGGGTGACTTAATATACCTTGCTATTTGAGCTGAATACCTCAAGTGACTCCAGGTCAGCTGTGAAAATGTGACCCTTAAACATGTATTTCTGCTGCATTTCATACTTGAAAATAATCTTTAAGCTTGCACAGACCGAAAGGCAGAAGAGATGAGCTGGCCACGCAAGCAGGGTCTAGATGTGGTTGTCCTGGTGAAGGGACTCTCTGGATCTACCCAAACACTGCTATGAAGCATCAGCCTGTGGTAAAAGGTGTTTCAGAGCTTTGATAGGTATGAGGGAGGTGGAAGGGTGTTATCCCCTTCCCACGCATTTAATGAATGTGCATTGTAGAACAATTTAGTCTCAGATATCTGATTTTGCTTTGACAGTTTGCTGAACTTGGGTGTTCTGAATTGGGAGGAAAAAATAGCTTCCATAGATGATAAATGGAATGATGATGGTTTTCCATGAGATGGATCAAAACTATGGGAACATTTATTTCCGTTTTGACAGGTTACCATTTTAAAAATTGCTCAGAGATCTACACTTAAATACTGGGTAAATCTCAGAAGTCAAGCAAAAATGGTCTGTGTTGTTCCCTGGAGTGATACTTTAAATATATGTTCTTGAAAGTTACTGACTTGTGGAACTGGTATCCATTTAAGCCTTTTAGCTCAACTTTTAAAGTGAAAATACCTGTTTTAAAATGTCATTGTCATATACGATATATCTGCAGTTGTTACATAAAGTCATAGAGATTAATATTTTAATCACATGACTAGTTAGAAAGCAATTTATCATAATAGCTTAGTCCTAAGGATTTCTTAGAGTAGAAATGAGAAAATGTGGTTGCATAACCAGAAGTGATGTGGAACAAGCCTCAATTGTAATACCAGGGATAACTTTTAAGCAACTTCATAGTAATTGCCCAAGCTTTCTGTTGTGAATATATTTAAAGATCTATTACTAAACTATGTGAGGAAGAGTAGTTTGTGGTCTAACATAGATGCTTGGCCTACTTCCCTTTATATAGAAGTCTTATCTTTATGAGATGAGTAGGAAAAACCTTGAAGTTTTCCTTGTCTCAGGTCATTACAAGGAAAAATACTCCAAAACTTAAATTAACTTTTAATTTTTTTTTTTCTAGTGACCCTATCACAGAGGAACCATTGCAGAAAACTAATATGCCAAGAAAGCTTTCTATGGCTTTAATGACAATGGTGTGCTTAGAGCTTTAAGGGAAAGCATTTGGTCAAGCATTTATACTTTCACTAAGTATTTTAAGCTGGATGAACCATTCTTAGCAGACTTGCCTTGGCAGGGATAAACAAGGATTACTTTTTCTATTATATCCCCTTTTCTGTATTATATACATTTTAAAATGCTGTGGAACTGGCATTAATTCTTCTTTTGCTGAAATTCATGCAGTAGATCAAGTGGTTGTGAAGAGAATATCTCACTTGTATGTTCTTTGTAGCTGTGTTTCTCTAGAAGTGTTTTCAGGGAACAGTTTCAAGCAGTGATCTGGAAAGGCAACAAATCTCTAGGTAACTGTTCAAGTCATGTTTTGATTTAATGATTCTGAAGAAATGGGTGTTCAGAAGTGATGTCCATAATCTCCATTGTACAGTATCTGCCAAAATGCTGCTTAAAATGAGGATTTATGAATATCTAAGAAAGAAAACAATTTTCAAGCAAAAACCGTACTTTTTTCCTGTTTCTCTAAGGAAAGATGTTTTCTATTAAAAATGTATTTAACTTGGAGGTTTTTTAGTTATACAACACTGTAAAGTAACCTAAAAGAGAAATATATGCTCTCAGTATAATTAACCAATACTTATAGCCTAGTGGACACCATGGGCAAGAGATACAACCCCATACCTCAGGACATTTGAGGGTGACCTGTTGTAGTGCATGGTGCATCTTTACCAGAAAGTAAACCAGATGTGCAGATGCAGGAGGATGTGCTTTCAGTGATCACAGATTTTTAGGACTAAGAGCACCCTTTAAATTTTGCATCATTTTGCTCAAGCTAATGTATATCTGGTGATATTTTTGTACTAATGTAAGGGTGCATGGGGTAGAATTTATCAATACTGGAGTATTATTCTGCTTGAAGTGTAAGCTAGGTGATAATTTTCCCCATTTTATCCTATTGTCGCCTCCCAGGACTGTTAAGCTGAATCTTGACACTATTTTTGCCAAGATGCCTGAAGGTTTTCTGTAGTTTTGCTTGAGGTACCATGTTTGCCTTATCTTTCAGAGATGGTTTAGAAGCAAATTTGAGTTGGAGACTTTCTCCTGTTTTATATGCCATCATTTATAATATCCTGATACTTACCAAATACATTGGAATGTCTCTTGATGTAGAGACAAGCCTTGATTTAAGGCAGGTGATCCAGTGTAGAGTAACATTCATGGGTGGCTCTTCAGAGTTCAGCTGTCCTGTAGAACTGAACTTTCCCAGCTTGCACTGGAAAGCAGTGTGACCGCTTGAATACAGCGTTAAGCTGCAGCTGGTGAACTTCAGGACAATTTTGGGTGTTTGCAGATGGTTGTGCTGTACTTGAGAGTAAAGAGGGGAGTCCAATATGTCTGATTTTGAGCCAGAACTAGTGAATGTGTCTGATCTGACTTGTGTGGAGCTGCTCAGATGCCTTTTGTTACTATCTAATGTA
The DNA here is from genome assembly GCF_000695815.1 of Acanthisitta chloris. NCBI lineage: Eukaryota > Metazoa > Chordata > Aves > Passeriformes > Acanthisittidae > Acanthisitta > Acanthisitta chloris. The sequence goes on from NW_008668815.1 coordinate 24,159, forward strand.
TATAATTGATAGTTTATAAGCTTGAGTTCAGTATTAGACCTGAATTGGATCTTTGTTCTTGTGCTCTTAGGACAAATAAGCTCTAAATGTGGAGCATGGCAAGTACCCATGAAACATATATGATAGGTCTTAAGAGCTGACCTGGACCTGCCAGACTTAGTTCCTTCTGTTTCACCAGCAGATAGGTTGGATTTGCTAATTACACAAATTAAAACTTAGCCTACTGTGTGGTGGTTTTGTACCTCTAGGTTTGAGTCCTACTAGTCCTTCTACTCATCCTCCTGATTGCTGGGGATAAAGCAGCATGTAAATGATGGTAGTAGCTTAGTGACTGATATTACTTAAGTGTTTTTGTGTCTGTGAAATATTTACAAATATATATTTGACCAGATGTTTCCAATTTGATGTAAAAGGGAGATAAACCAATAGTTTGAACAAAATGCAGTACCTGTTCATAGTAAATCTGTTTTCTACTTAAAGGATTTGTTCAATATAATAAATGTGTTTTATTTATGGAATAATCTACCAAAATGTTCCAAAGCTTTTTAGCTTTATCTGGAAGCAAAAATGCTTTGCGACTGCATTGTAAGCAACTTTTTTACTGACCTTTAATGTTTGTCTTCTTAAGCTACACCTAGAGGTACTGTGCTTTCAAATCAGCAGAATTTCAGACTTGCAGCACAAGTTTCTTATGCTTCAGACTTGTCAAATCTAATATTTGGTGCCTCAGTGCACAGGAAAGAATAGTTCAGTGGATCTCAGGATGCAGATAATACATTTTCACGTTCATTAAATGTGTCTAGAAGATGTCATCTGTGCAGCTCCTTGTATAGCCATCATGATGTCTGGCTTTGGCACTAGAGATTTCAGGGTCTTGAAGATGAAAACTTCTGAAGGTATTAGTGTTTGGTAGGTCAAGTTTTAGTTTTGCACAACATTAAACTATTTGGCTTTAATTAAAATAAAGAATTCAAGTGGAGGCTGGAGTAAAGACTGTTTATCTTTGTTCCTAATAACTTATAAGGTTATTTTAAAGTCAACATAAGTAATGTTAAGTAATGCTTGAAAAACCAAGATGGTTTTCAGGAAAGCTTTGATTTGAGCTTAACTATGAGCTTCCTTTAATTTAAGGAAACTGTTGACAAGGAGTTACTGACTTGTGAGAGTTCAAACTTGTTATGAACTGTTTAAATTAATTTGAATTCCTTATTTATGCCTTCAGAAATAATAACTTCAGAAGTTCAAGTTGGAAGGGATGCCCAGAGAACAATCCAGCCAACCTTCTGTTGAAATAGTGACTGTAAATTAGATTACACAGGACCCTGTCAGTGGCCCTGAGTCCTGAATATTCTCAGCAAGGAACA
>NW_008668815.1:25540-27778 GCF_000695815.1 Acanthisitta chloris
CTTCCTGATTTTTCCTTGACTGTATCTTAGGACCTATATGAAAAAAAGGAATATATCTAATAAAGTTAAAATAAACTGCCTGAGACTTTCTTTGTGGCTTGATTATTTCAGAAAAACTTATTCATGCAAGGCCTTAAATGTAGTATGTTCTGTGGACTATAGTCATTCATAACCCATTTGCTCAATTGTGTCTTGGTTCTAACTCAGATCTGCATTGGGAATTATCTTAGGACCTATATGAAAAAAAGGAATATATCTAATAAAGTTAAAATAAACTGCCTGAGACTTTCTTTGTGGCTTGATTATTTCAGAAAAACTTATTCATGCAAGGCCTTAAATGTAGTATGTTCTGTGGACTATAGTCATTCATAACCCATTTGCTCAATTGTGTCTTGGTTCTAACTCAGATCTGCATTGGGAATTGAACTTAGAACTACTAAGGGGAACAAAATTATATTTTCATATTCACATGACTGTTGATGCTCGTGTTTCTTTTTGTCTAAAGCTGAAGGAAACAAACCAGAGCTGTTGACTTTGTGCATTGTAGGAGTGCAGCTGGGCCTTTCTTCCATCTGCATTTCCAGAATTTTGGGCTGCTACTGCCCCATTGTCAAGTCTTTTCAGATTATTCCAGATGAATCAGGAAATCAAAGTAGCCCATCTCAGCTCTTTAGCATTACTACATTTTACTTGTATCTAAATCTATATTTTTGTTAAAATGATTGTGTGACTTCAGTTGCTGAGTACCTCAGCCTTCTCATCTGTTGTTAGCAGGTTTCCATCATTGTTTATTGGGAGGTACACCACCTTTGACCTTCCTTTTTCTGGTTGAAATACCTGTACAAGCATTTTCTGTTATTTTGTGTGTCTTTCCAGATTCAGTTTCAGCTTTGCCTTGGTCTTCCTCACTCCATCCCTATACAACTGTTCTTCATCTCTATGCTCTTCCCAGGTACCCTGTCCTAGCTTCAGCTGTCTGCATTTGCTTCTTACCCTTCAGTTTGGGCAGCAGGTCCCTACTCAGTCATGCTGATCTCCTGCCTTCCTTGCCACACTTTTTGCTCCTGGGGATCACTAGCTCTTACACTCTATGGAAGATCTGCCAGCTCTGTTCCACTCCCTTTTCCCTGAGACCAATCTCTCAGGGGGTTCCACTATCTCCCTTGAAGAGCTAGAAGTTTGCTTTCCTAATGTTCAGAGGTCTAACTTTACCTCTTGCCTGACCCATATCCCTCAGGTCTGCAAACTCCTCCAGTACATGGTCACTGCAGCCCAGGCTGCCTCCAGTCTTGATGTCCCTAGTTAACTCACCTGTGTTGGTGACCACAGATCCAGTAACACATCCCCCTCTGGTAGGGCTGCTGCTGATCTGAGTCAGGAAGTTATCCTCTGTGCATTCCAGGAGTCTCCTGGATTGCCTACAGCTTGTCATGCTACTGATCCAGATGTTGGGGTGGTAGAAGTTCTCCAGTAGGACAAGAGGCTGTAGGCATGATGCCTCCTGTAGTTGAAGCAAGAAGGCTTCATTAACAGGCTCTCCTTGATCAGGAAGCCTGTAGTACACACCAAATTCTTTGAGTTGAGATACTTTTCTATAGATACCTGGTGGAGCCACAGACATTCTGTTACCTGTACTAAATGGTTGCACTTAATGATTTTTAATTCATGATCTAATAGTTGCTTGCACTTAAGACCAAAAGATGTTTCAGGAAAATGTTCCACCCTGCTTACTAATTTATGATTAAAAATCTAATTAATTAAATATATTTTTTGGTTTTCTTACAGTTCAACTTCGTGGGAAAACTTTTGGGTCCACGTGGTAATTCTCTAAAGCGTTTACAGGAAGAAACATTGACAAAAATGTCTATTTTGGGGAAAGGTTCTATGAGGGACAAGACAAAGGTAAGACCTGAGTATGTCAGTGGAATTTTGTAACTTAAATTTTTTTTTTGGGGGGGAGTGGGACGGGGATGGGGGACAGGACTAACCCTGGAACAAATAAAAAGCATAGGAGGTCCTTGTATTGGTTACACATAGATAGGACCTGTTTTATCTGAGGAGACTTTGCTCACTGAGTATTTTAAGGCTACCATGAGTTCCATGTAGGGCTTCACCCAGGTTATGGTCCTTGAGGATGTATGTGGAGCATTACCATGTTCTACATTAGTCTCATACAGCTGATAACCAACAATGCATGTGAACATGACTTCCAAGATTCTAACAAGCATTTTCATATAA
>NW_008668816.1:0-283 GCF_000695815.1 Acanthisitta chloris
GAAAAAGGCGAAAGGAGAAACAAGACAATGGCAGAAGGCACCCCGGGGACTTCCTGAGAGCTTTTAGAAATTCAAAATACGCCTTAGAGCCTCAAAGCTGTGTCAGTCACAGCCCCGGCGCAGGGATCACTAAGGCTGCGGCCAAACAATACCAGATTGTGTGAGGAAGGTGGGAAAATCGGGGGTCTCAGCGGCTCCCGCTCACACCAGCGGTTCCGCCCGTCAAGCACGCGTTCCACATGAATCAATTCTGGACAGAGCCATGGCATAATCCCCGCCAGCC
>NW_008668816.1:371-1895 GCF_000695815.1 Acanthisitta chloris
CAGGACTTTCCTGCCCTTTTCCCCCTGCTTTTTTCTTGGGGTTTTTGGTTGTTTTTTTTTTTTTTTTTATTGTCTCTTCTTCCCCCTCCCTGGTAATTTTTTTGGGTGGCTCATCAGGGCACACACGTGTCCGTGTGCTGCTGTTCCTGTGCTGGGGGTACTCCCTCCTTGCAGCTCCTCTGCCCTTTCCCTGCTCTCAGGAACCTTTCCTCAGTAGGATGCTCAGGGATTTGGCCAACTATCTCACCCAGATACACACAAGTGGTACATGAAGGGGCTGGAGAGGGGTCACACCAGGACTGCCCAGCTTGGCACTAGCCAAGGGCAGCAGCAGTGACCTCCATCCAGGGCTTTGGTGGCAGAGGATGCATGACGCTGGCACCTCACTGCTTCCCTGGAACATCATCCAAGGGGTTCTGTGTCTTAGCATAGCTTCTTGAGGGGCACAGAGTGTTGGGACCCCCAAACTAGGGGCTCAGACAATCACCTGTGGGGATGGAGGGTAGGGGGAAGCTCAGCAGAGCATTGAGGCTCCCCCAAACCAGCCATTAAGGCTTTAATTACACTTGTAATTGGAGGAGCATTATGAGTCTTGTGGTTTTTTTCCAGTTCATCCTGGTCTGGGGGTCACCCGTGTGTGTGTGTAGGGGTCACTTTCAAGGTGCTCCTAACTAATTCCTCCCACAAAACCAGGGAATGCAGAGTCACCAGGAACCTTCACTGTTGCTGGTGAAGCCACTGGCAGAGCAGGGCTGGGCTGAGGGCCAGGGGGACTCATGGAGAGGTGGATGAGGGGTGTTTGTGGGGAGACAACCTACATCCCAGAGCTGCTCTCAGACAGTATTCAGAGCTTCCAGTGGTTAGAGCTCCTCCAACCCTGCAGCTGAAGGATGCACTAATCACCTCCCTACGCCACCACGCCCCCACACGCTCCTGCCTCGTTAGGTAAACGAGTGTATTATTAATAATCATATCAAGGATAAAAAGTGCTTTTGTCACCTCTGAATCCTGCTCCTTTTTGGGCTGCCCTGTTTCGGTTCCACATGCCTGCTCGGGCAGGCAGGAGGGAGAAAGGAAACTAATTAAAAATTGCCAGTGTCTGATGTTGGAGCATTTGGGTGCGTTGGGTGGTGAAAGACGAGCGGCTTGTTGCAAGAAAATCAATTTTACAGTTACAGGAGCAGAATAAATAGAGGTGGTGCATTAAGGCAGGAAGATGAGCAGGATCTGAGGGTTCCAGCTCCGCAGGGACAAGGGATGAGCCATCCTGGGATGCTCCGGGTACCCCTCTGTCTGCAGCCACGGAGCCACAGCCGCTCTCCTCCAGCAGCAGGTTTGGCTCAGAACCTGCTGTTCTTCACCCAAAGCAGCTCTGAAAATAAGGCTGGGCGCTGCAGCTGGTTCCATGGGGCGGAAATTAGGGAATGTTTTGCAGGAAACCCAGAATTGGCCCCCAAAGACACCCTGAACATCACCATGAGGTGCAGGCAGGGTCAGGGCGGTCGCCCCATCCTGACCCCGGGC
>NW_008668816.1:1944-4004 GCF_000695815.1 Acanthisitta chloris
CGCTGCCACACGAGGCTCCGTCTGTATTTTATTCCTCTCACCTCTCCACAGGCCTGTGGCTAAAATCTATTGGTTTTGTGCACGATTACATTGTCTTTTTGGGGTCAGGCAAATGGTGAAGCAGCCAATTCCCCTTGGTGGGGGGGGTTAAACGCTGCCGGCCCCGTGCAGACGATGCCTGGGAATGAGGGGGGCGACGATGCCTGGGAATGAGGGAGCAGCAGCCGGGGGTCCCCAGACAAAATGACTTTTATGCTAAACGAGATGCAGGAAGGCAGGAGCTGGTGGGAGCACGGCAGGAACGCGGGAGGCCACGGGGGTCCCACTTTGGGATCTCACTCCTGCTTCTAGAGCCACCGGCAGGGCCCCTCCTGCTCCACTGCCCAGGCTGAATGCAGCAGCCCCTTCCCGGCCCTGGTGTCCCCTTCCCAACCTTGGCTGAACGCAGCATCCCAACCCCAGTGTCCCCTTACCAACTCTGGCTGGACATGACATCCCCTTCCCAGCTCCTGTGTCCTCTTCCTGACTGTGGTGCTCCATTCCTAGCCCAGATGTCCTCTTCCTGGCTCCAGTGTCCCCCTCCCGGCCATGCTGTCCCCTTGCCCAGCCCCATCCTGGTACTGACTGAATTGTTTTTTCTCTGCTCATCACACCAGGACATGCCGATCTCTAATCCCCAAATCGTCCCTTGCCAGTTTTACATCCATCTCTAAGCTCCTCATAATAGATTTATTTTAAAAAACTGTGAAAGGGAAGGAAATAAAAGCCCCTCTGTGGGTTATTATGGGGTGTTTTGGTTTTAATTGAAAACTACTCAGAGCAGAGGGGACAGATTCAGATCCTCACCAGTGTAACTCAGCACTGTGCAGAGGGATGGGACCAGTTTATGCCAGATGTCACAAGCATCTGCATCCCAACCCTGGGAAATTGGAAAGTAAGGACTGTGTGAGGGACCCACAGGCTGAGGGACTCTGGGGGGGGGTTGGGGTGGTCCCCAGATGGGGCCTGAGGGGTGGAGGTGTGTGTGCCCAACATAGTGTGACATGTGTGCAAGGGACACAGCCTGCTCTGTGCCATGCATTCCTGGATCCCCAGGATGGTGTTTGAAGGAGTCGGAGCTGCCGCGTATGCAGCAAATGTTCAGCTCCCAAGGTATTCCTGGAGTTTGCTCAGCCAGGATTTTTTGACCAGGAGCTGCTTTAAGCAGGCTTTGGCCTGGGAAGAGGGAGGTCTCTGGGTGAATCAGCATTTCCGAGCTGTGCCAGGCATCCCAAATCCCAACTCTCCGTTGGCACCTGATAAAGACAGAGCTAATTAAGAATTAGCGCAGGATGGAAACGTTTGTGTTTCTGTTCCCTGGGAGCTTGCTCAAACCCCTTGGCCAATTTGGAGTGGAAAATGGTCAGGATCCTCCAGCCCTGTGGACCGTTGGGGCACCTCTGTGGGTAGACCTGGGTTACACACAGAACCTGGGAGAACCCAGAACCTGGGGGGTGACAACTGTTTGCATGAGGGCTCAATTGCACAAGGGATCCTTGCACAAGGGATATGGGTACTTGCACAAAGGATCCTTGCACAGGGGATGCTTTCACAAGGGATACTTGCACAAGGCATGGTGGGACCAGCAGCATCCCCAGAACAGTCAGTGTGGGCAGATGCTGCCTGTACATCCCTGGTCAGCTGTGAGGAGCACAGCAGTGCCACGGTGCTCATAGTCCCTGCCCGGTGTGGTCCTTTCAGGGTACAGAAGCCCCCTGGGCTCATGGGCCCACTCTGGGCACCCAGGGCTGGGTCTGGGCACCCAGAGCTGTCCGTGGGCAGCACGGTGTGGGCAGCCCCAGGCTGGCACCCGTGTCCGCCCCACGGCGTGGCTCAGCCTCGGCCTGGCGAGGAGCTCGTTGTGGATTCACGGCACTCCCCGGCACAAATGGGTTTAAACTACCTTAAGTGTTTCAGCAGGGAACTGGCGCTGGCGGTGTAACACTGTATTACCACAGCATTAGGAGTGAAGTATTGATCCTAATCCCCTGGTTCAAAAATAGGATTATCAGAAGGGGAGG